>NC_065577.1:2314090-2617121 GCF_937616625.2 Mercurialis annua
GAGCATGGCTGAGGAGGCTTTTAAGGCTCTTGATCTTAATAAGGTAATTGGATTCATAAATCTCACTAAGATATGCTTAATTGCTCTAATTTAGGTAGTACGGACACTTCATTCAATCAATGTTTTTTTGGTTTTGAAAATCGTGTCCGACACTTGGCGTTTCATATAGAAAACCTTAAAATAACATTATTTCGCCATTTTCCGTGTCCAAGTGTCCCATTTTCCGTGTATGTGTCCGTGCTACCTAGACTCTGATTTCGTCTGATTAAGATGGTGTTTGTATTTAGACTACATATTTGGTTTGGCATCCAATATCTGTGGAGATGTATTCAACTGAGTTGAGTAACAAACTCATATGAAGAAGTGATGTAATGAGCTACTGTTATTTGTAGAATAGCTACATTGCACGAAACTTGTCGAGTTCTATATGGAAAGTGCTTATAAAACTCCGAAACTTTAAATTTATAACCTAATTCTTGTAAAAATAGGGCTTTTTTGTTTCTGATTTAGCTAGAATAGGAGGAGTATGTAGTTTATTACTGTTACTTGTAAAAAACTGAAAAAATATGCATTTTATTACATTTAGTTAATGTTGAAAATTGCAAATATATTGAACTCTGATATTGTTTGGTCTTGGAAGCTTCTGGTTTGATGTACTCAAGATTATCTTATTGATAGAAATGTTATCATGTTGATATATATATGTATGACAGTTAAAAAGTTGCTTCGGATTCGACACATTCTTTGCAACCGATGTTCGAAGATTTGGCGATGGTGGGATTTTCATTGGGAATTTAAGAAGACCAATTGAAGAAGTGATTCCAAAGCTGGAGAAGAAACTGTCCGAGGCAGCAGGGAGACAGGTTGTAGTATGGTTCATGGAGGAGAAAAATGATGACATAACAAAACAGGTAATGCAGTATGTTGCACGAAAATTTAGCGAGTCCTATATTTTGACGTTTTTTTCGATTTTCAGAAGTACTTTTAAAATTCTGAAACTTTATGTCTATAATCTGTTCTTAGAAATAATATTGTTTCGCCGTTTCTCCTTTCAATGTTTTTGTTTTCGTGCGATATAGACTATGCATTTTTAGCTACAAGTGCCTTTAATCCTGTATGCTCAGTTGTTCACCCTTCAACTGTACTTAGTTCAAGCTATCAAGATAAATGATTTCTGTTCTAGCAGACAAATTAAATGACTGTTATATTTGTCGTTATGGTGTTTTGATTAAAAAAATCATTAATTTTTGTTTGAAAGGCTTGTGTGGTACAACCAAAGGCAGAAATCGATCTCCAGTTCGAGTCTACCAAACTAAGCACGCCGTGGGGGTATGTCAGCGCGGTTGCATTATGTGTTACAACTTTCGGGACAATTGCTTTGATGAGTGGCTTTTTCTTAAAACCGGATGCGACTTTTGATGACTATATAGCCGATGTTGTTCCCCTCTTTGGCGGCTTCCTCGCCATTTTGGGAGTTTCCGAGGTTAGTCATCCTCTAATCACCATGCATAAGTCATCAAATGTAATCTACTATAGAGTTCTCATAACCTTAGTTCACAAGAACTTCTAATCAATGAACAAACAGAAAAAAAAAACTGTTCTTTATTTCAGTCTTTTTGCAGGGTTAGTTAAACTCAGTTCTAGTTCAATTACACATCTTTTTCGTATTCTGCAGATAGCAACAAGGTTAACAGCAGCTAGATATGGTGTTAAACTTAGCCCGTCTTTTCTGGTTCCGTCCAATTGGACAGGATCTTTGGGAGTCATGAACAACTATGAGTCTTTACTTCCGAACAAAAATGCTCTGTTTGATATCCCAGTAGCACGTACAGCTAGCGCGTATTTGACATCACTAGCGCTAGCAGTTGCTGCTTTTGTAGCAGACGGTAGCTTCAATGGCGGAGACAATGCATTGTAAGATCTCTACTATTCCGTTTCATTTACCCTCATTTCGTAGAGATCTATAGCTGTTTTTTAATGTTTTTTTATTTGTTTTGCAGGTATATAAGGCCGCAATTCTTTTACAACAATCCCTTGCTTTCTTTCATCCAATATGTTATTGGACCTTATACAGATGATCTCGGGAATGTATTGCCCTACGCGGTTGAGGGCGTTGGAGTTCCGGTTGATCCTCTTGCTTTTGCTGGACTTTTAGGTAAGTTTTTGCATCTTTGATTTATACCGATCACTAGCGAAAGGTTGATACCTGCCTTGATTATGAGAGAGCGAGTAGCCTGTTTCGCTAGCTATGCTCAAAGGTTGAGACATGGAGTTCTCATATAACTCTTGAAGAGAAGAAAATGAAAGGTTTTTATAAAAAAAATTCTCGTAGAATCGAGAATGAAGTCTGCATTTGCCTAGAATCGCTTTTCGTATCAAAAGCTAAGAAATGTACCTTTTTCCAGTACTTGTATAATGCATTCTTATATTTCCTACATAGTTCTATTAAACCGGCATCGTTCATTAATTCTTAACAAGTTTACGACATTTTCAGGAATGGTGGTGACTTCGTTAAATTTACTACCCTGCGGTAGACTTGAAGGAGGCCGTATAGCGCAAGCAATGTTCGGACGAAGCACAGCGACTCTTCTGTCTTTCGCAACATCACTTCTGCTCGGTATAGGTGGTTTAAGCGGAAGTGTTTTGTGTTTAGCGTGGGGGTTATTCGCAACGTTCTTCCGGGGAGGCGAAGAACTGCCTGCTAAAGATGAGATTACACCTTTAGGAAATGATAGATATAGTTGGGGCATTGTTCTTGGCCTCATTTGTTTCCTCACTCTATTCCCTAATGGAGGAGGAACTTTTTCTAGTCCATTTTTTAGTGATCCATTCTTCAGAGGTGATCTGTAGAAAAAATGGGATTTGTATATTTGGCAGGATTAAATGTAAATTTTATGAAATGTAGTGTTTTGTAACTATAATAGGAACTTAAAATCTTGACAATGTCACATATGAACTATTAATTTTTTCTTTCGGCAATTCATAATACGGAATATCTTTTTAATAAAAAGTGCTGATGTGTTTTAGTATTTATATTAGCGTTCTTTTATCGAAAAATTTATCAGTGTTCTTAGTAATAAAAAACGATCTGGAATAGCAAACATACATCTTTCATCCTGATAAAAAACTTCGTTTGGTTTGTTTCTATCAATTTTCTTATGCATTCGTGATAATGAATTTTCGATGTAAAGAAAAACTTTAAGAGTTTATTCTTTAGTTCCATATTTGATTTTGGTTTAATTATTTTAAACATAATGAACTTTGTAATTTTAACACAAAGTTTTAAATTTGACGACTTCATAAATATTTGTTATTTTTTAACAATTCATAATAACAGATTATTTTTTGCTAGAAAATGCTAATGTGAACACTCAAATAAGTGTTGTTCGGAATCCACATCAGCAATTTTTTAACTATAAAACTTCTCATTATTTCAAATCGCCAGAATTCGGTGTTTGATATTATTAAAATTTAAAATTTGTGCCTAAAGTATGTGATTTTTAATACGATTTAGCCTTTAATTTTTAAAAATTATATCCCAATCACAACTCTTTTTTTTTTTTTTGTTAAAGATGGGAATCGACTCTTTCGAGTCTCATTTGTTAGTTGTTAGTTACCAAGGCGTGGTTCGAACCCACAACCTCTTGATGCACTTAGAGGTGCCTTAGCCATTCAAGCTAGGCCCACATTGGCCAATCACAACTCTAAACTCTATGTCGACAGGCTTTCTGAAATGTGCAGTTCAGCTGTGTCTCAACTTCTGATGCTCGGAAACTCTATGTTCTTTTACAAAATCTTTACAGGCTTATGTCGTTTGCAATTCCACTGGTCGTTTAACTTTCATCGAATAACTAACACATTCTGATATATTCGTTAGCTGACACGTGTTTCCACGAACGGCTAGTATCATCTCACAGTCCTGCTACCTTCGCTAGCAAGTTATCTGGTTTCTATAACTCAAAAATTTCAATTCATTTCATTAATCTCCAAAACCCTAATTCAATCAAATCCCCAATTCAAAACTCCACCATGAAATTAAGGCTTAGATCACTACCATCCAAAGAAACAATCAAATTAGAATTACCCAACGAATCCAATCTCCAACAACTCAAAGAAACCCTAATTCTCGCCATTTCCTCTTCATCTTCCCCAAATTCTCTGCATTTCTCCCTCAACGGAAAACATGAACTCTCATCAACATCTAATCAAGATTCTCTCAAGTCTCTCGGCATCACCTCCGGCGATCTAATCTATTTCACTCGAAACCCATCTGAGTTCGCTCCAATTCAACAGACCCAAGAGGCTAATTTTCAAAATTCTGTAAAAGAAACTGAGAATTCTCAAGAATTGAAGGGTGGTGCGTTGAATGGATCTTTAATTCAAGATTCTTCTGTTGAAGAAATTTGTAAAGGAAAATCTGTAATGGGTTGTGAAGAGAATTATCAAGAAATGAAGGGTCTTGAATCGAATCCGCCGAAGAAAGAATCTTTATTTCAAGATTCTTGTGTTAATGTGATTTGTAAGGGAAAATCTGTAATGGGCTGTGAAGGAATTGAGAATCAAGAACCGGAGAATGTGGATCATATGGATGTTGATAAAGATGAGAAGGGTTTTACGGAGCCGTGTTTCTTGAAGAGGGTGTTGAGATATGAAGAATTTGGTGATGATTTTAGTGATAGTAAGCTTCTGTTTATAGCAATTCATGCTGTTTTTTTGGAATCTGGTTTTATTGGGTTCGATTCGGTGTTGGGTTTACGAGTTGATCTTTTTCATATTCTTCAAGAGCAGCCTTTGATGAACTTTACTACTTCGGTATGTTACACAGTTCCTGAACTTTTAGGTAATGATAATGTGACTGATTTTGTTGTTTTGAAGTTTCAGACTTTAGGGCAGTTTGTTAATGTATATGGGTCGTTGTCTATGAGTCAATCTTCTGTGTATAAGTCATGTTTGGATAAGTGTAGATTTGTGCCGGTTATTGGTTCGATTTGGGGTAACTGGGATAAGAGTGATAGGGATTATGAAAGTGATTCGTATAATGAAAATATTGTTTTTGAGCTGTGGAAAACTGTAAAAGATCAGCTTGCTTTGCCATTGTTGATCGATCTTTGTGAGAAGACGGGTTTGGACCTTCCCCCTTGCTTGATGTTTTTGCCAGCTGATATAAAGCTTAAGATTTTGGAGTATGTTCCTGGTGTTGATGTTGCGAAAGTGACGTGTGTTTGCAAAGAGATGCAGTACTTGTGTTCCAACAATGATTTGTGGAAGAAGAGATATGAAGAGGAATTTCGGTGTGAACCGCGACAGCCACCAACGACCCATTGGAAAAAGAAGTTTGTTTCAGCTTGGGAGAGAATGAAGAGAGGGAGCTTATCATATACTATGTTGCATCCACCTTTTATGGCTCCCCAACCATTTGGTGGTGGAATTGCAGGTGGTGATTATGACCGCCTTCCAGGCTTCGGTTTCCCTTTTGCTTATGGTCGGCGGACTCAAATTTACCAGCCTCCTGGAAACCTCTCCCGAATGATGCGAGAAAGAGATGTGATACGACGGTATATGGCCCCTAATTATCTTGGAGGATTTAACGCATAGGGTGTTTAATGATAGGTTTCCTATTAGTTGGAAACATTTTGGAACTAGTATGTACACATATTAAGTACTAATCAAGTGTACTGCCATATCTACTAGGCTGATTACTCATTGTATGAGTCTGTTAATATACTTTGTTTTCATTTTGATAAATCTATAAATAATTGTTAGTGTGTGTCGCACCGTGCCGTCCGGTCTCGGTCGCATCCAGGAGTTTTTGATTATTTCGAGACTTTGTGCGACTTGGCTGACTTCCCGTGCTTGACATTGTCAGGTTTTTGGGAGTCGCCACCAATCTAATGAGTGGGATTGGTCCACTTATGGTACTGGTCTATTAGTGGGTTCGGGGTTGGTTACGTATAGGGAAGAAATCACATCACCCTATCCCGCCCAGATAAACTGGTTCTTTATATGCTTTGTGTTTAATTTAATAGTGTTTCACCATTGTATTATTTAATTTATTTATATGGATTTGGGCTTAAATACATAAAACATGTAAGAATTAATATTTATTTTTAATAATAACGCTCTAACACCGAATCGTTATTATTTTAAGCGATATTTAAATAAATTAAGAAAAAGAAAAATAATGGAGGGATTTGAATCGAACATTTTTAAGTTTTGATGCCTACGTACCCGGATTCCGGGATCAAAGTCCACATAATTTGAAGTGAAATAATATTTTAAGAGAAAAATAATTTTAAAAGATTTGGATTTGAGCCTCGCCCGAGACGCCTACGTATCCGTTAAGCCGGAATCAAAATCCACGTAGTTTGTATTTTAAATTTGATAAAGGAACAAGAGTTTGAAAACGAGGAATGAGGATTTTGGAAAATAAATAAGGATTTGATAAAGGTGAACTTGATCTCGGAATTTGTTGTTCCGAGAGGCCTACGTACCCAATAAATGGGATCAAAGTCCGCGTAGTTCGAAATTATGTGAGAAAAGATGTAAAATAAATTTTTGATAAAAACATTGACAGTATGAAAAAGGGGGTTAAAAATAATAATAATAAAAAGTTATGAGAATAAATAAAATCGAACAAAAATTAAATATTTTAAGTGGACTAATTAATTTGTTTATAATCATAAAATGATGAGCTTTTATACAATGGACTTAAATTAATCTTTATAAAATCCAATAATTATATAATTTCAGTCCAATCCATCAATGATAAAAATTCTTAGCCATTAGATTAAGACCTAATGAATGTAGACCCTCTATTTTAATTAACCTAATTTTTGTCTCAAAAATGCTATTTTGGCCGACACATAATTCCACTAAAAGTTTTCCATTATTTGCTCTTTTATTTCTGATTTTCAGCTCCTAACCCTAGCTTTCTTTTTTCTTTCAATTCTTCTCTTCTAACAAAACAAAACAAATACACGATTAAGAAGACTATAGCTAACGAAATTCTAATGATTCAAGTTAATCCACTGTTCTTTTTGATTTTAAATTTTTTGCTTTCTTGAAGAATTTGTTTAATGGCTCTAGTTTCAGTTTTAATTGAGAATGGCAAGGATAAATGGGATAGCCGGATTCGGTTTGGCGACGGCGCCTCTTGCTCTCCGGTTAGTTCCTGTCTTGAACCGAAGAAAGATTGGCTTGCGGGTTGAACTGAGATCGAACCGGAGGAGAAGGATGGAGGCTCTGAACTGATGAAGAAAGGTTTATTTTATTATACCATTTCTTTTGGATTTTTTTGATTTTTGCTGTTGTTGGGTGGATATAGCTGATTATAGTTTTTTGTATTGATTTAAAACATTTTTGTCAAACTAGGTTTTCTTGATTTTAATTATGTAGAGGAATGATCTAATATCCATCTTAATATAAAAACACAGCGAACAGATTTTTAAAATCTTTTCAAGTTCAGATTGTAACTAATTTCATATGTTCGATTTTTAAGGGTTCATTACGCCATGAACCCTTAAAATAAGCTGACTGAAATGTTTTCTTAACTCCAGAGGAACTTTTCAGTCAGCATATATTAAGATAAATAAATAAAAGAGTAGTTCAAATATATGTATAAATGCTAATTAAGCTGAATGTCATGTGTGTATACCTTAGTTGCTAATGTCGTCTGTTTCCTTGAATGTTGTTGATTAACTTGTTTGTTGAGAGCTTGCCATTGCTACAAGCGATGTAATCTGCTACTCATCTCTTTCGCTATAAATCTTAGTCACGGGGTTTGATTATAGCTGCAATGTATGATTTTGAATTTGGTGTTTGAGATTTCATTCTACTGGGTTTGTGACAGTAAAATCCCAGATTTTGATTTAATTATTTTAGATTTTGTTTTGAGAAAAGTTAGAATTCTGATTTGTAAATATAGTTGATTTGCAATCCAGATTTGCATATTATAAGAAAATTGACTTATTTGTTGGCTATGAACACAACAAAAGTGATTGAGATGATTTATGGAACTGTTTTTGTTTCTTTCTTTGTGTTTGTAGAAATCTTAAGCTTGAACAAAGGTAATGAAGGAGAGGAGCAAGGAATGGAAGAATGTGCAGAATTTCTCAACAACTTTTTCTATTTTTTTTTTCTAAAGGAGGGCTAATGTTCCTTCTCTTCTTTATTTTCAGTGTAAGTTTTTGGGGGCTATTTATGCTATAGCAAAGAGAGAATGTGAGAAGACAGGCTGAATTTCAGCTTCAAAGAAAAAGGAAGAAAGATGGTGAGGATTTGTGCAATGTATTTTGGTCATGGCAGAACTTGGATAGTGTCTCCACACAACAAAGGACTACATTTCAGCTCAGTAGCACACATTGAGAAAAAGGAAGAAGCTGTGGAGAATTTCAATGGGCATATTGCTATGTAAATTCCCTGATGTCCTTTGCAATGAATTTTGGACTTAATTTATAGGCTAAGGCAATGGCAGTTCTGTAATTATGATAAATGTGATTAATTGTGCCTAAATGTACTTAATTAGCCATAATCTTGATTTTGTGTCTATAAATTGGATTTGCACTTGACAATCATAGTTCAGCTACAGCAAAAACACTATTTCGGGCTACTGTAGCAAATAGTGCCACAAAAGACAAATATTTATGGCAAACTTCAGTTTTAGTCCTTTGAATTTGCACATAGTTCATTCCAGTCCTTGAATATAAAAATTTGGCAATTTAGTCTGTGGCGAGAGAAATTATAGAATAATCTCTGGCTAAATTTTATTTCAATCCCTGAAGTAAAAAAAATGGCAGATTGGCTCTTTGGTAAAAATTCCATTTGATCCTTGAGGTTCAAAATTAACTGAATGGTCCCTTTATAAATTAATATTTAGTCCTTAAAGTTAAACAACAAATTAATTCTCTAGTAAAGTTCTCTATCTAGTAAAGTTCTATTTGGTCCCTAAATTTTAAAAGGTTATTGAATAGCCCAACTATTTACCTTATTTTTTTGAGATGTAAGATGTATTAATTTTGCCCCTTTCTTCTTCATTTTTTTTCTAATTTTGTAAGAAGCTAAAAATAATAAAAGGAATTGGTTGTCTCCCTTTTATTATTGTATTTATTTCCTTTAATTGGGCTATTAGTTAAATAAGTCTAAGATAATCAATAAAATTATCGACGTCAAAAATTGGGTATCAACAGTGTGCATGTTGTGCTGGTCTCTTTAAATGAATTTGGTGGTTAATAGTTTATCTAATGTATATGTTTGGTGATATTTTAAGTTTTAACCCTATGTGGTAGAATCCAAGTCCTTGGTTCAGGTTCTAAAGAGATGTGGAACACAGTTTTTTTTGGGTGATGAGGAACATATCATGAGCCCTCTGAGGTTTCGTTCGAGCAACGAGCCCTCCGAGCTTTCATTAAGATGATGAGCTCTTCGTGGTTTCATTACGATGACATTTCCAATTTTAATGTATATTGTAATTACAATACTTATTTTTAATTTTAGTGCCATTTTAAACACTAACTTTTAAATTTTATCAACAAGATTGAATTTTTGATATATTTTTGCTAATATGAACACCAGAAGATAGAAAGTCAACATCATTAAAAAAATATATTATATGTAATCTACATTGTTAAAAAATTGGAAGTTAGAATTTGAGATTTCTAAAGTAAAAAATTGGTATTGTAATTGTAAAACACGTCATAATTTGTAATCTTATTACAAATTAACCTTTATATTAATTTCATCCATCAAAACCCTTTAAAATTAATGAATATCTGAGATAGAAATCTATTGTTTGAAATTACATAATTTTGTATTAATAAGAATTTAAAATAAAATAATGATACTCTATTTATTTATGTAAGTATTAGAAATAACGTACAGAAATATTTAAGTGTTATTTTTCATAAATAAAATTAAATATTTTATATTTAAAATTTAAAATTTTGGACCAAATTGTTCCAATGAAGAAAAATATAGGGGCTTAAATAGCACAACTTTCTTTTAAGAGAAACTAAATAAGAATAACTAGTAAGTTAAAGGACCACTTACAACTCCCTTTTTCATTCAGCTAGACTGCAAACAAAACTGTCACCTGAACTGAAAACTCCACCATCATCATTATTTCCGTCACAGCCATGTCATTTGCCGTCAGTCTTTCACCATCTCCTTCATCTTCTTCAAGTAACGGAGTTAACTGTTTCAACCCTAACCCTAAATTATTAACGATCCAATTTTTATCTCCGATTAGGCATAATTACAAATCACTACCTCAACTTAAAGCTTCTCGAAGAAGCATTGCTAAATCCACCGCTAATTCTGTAAATGATCCGCGTAATTGGAGCCGTTCGATCGAGAATAATTTATTATTCGATGATCGGATTGACAGCGATGATGACGACGATGAGGATGAGGAAGAAGATGATCGGAGTTTGGACCTGTTAGTTCGGTTTATTGAAAATGTTTTCAAGAAAGTGTCTAAACGAGCTAGAAAAGCTGTTAGATCAGTTTTGCCTGTTTCCATCTCGACTAAATTGGTAGAGATTTTGTGTTGTTTTTTGTGGTTTTTGGATTTGATTAATGGTTTTTGGATTTGATTTTGTTTGGATTTCTGTGTTTTAATTGTTGCAGGTTGGGTTTTCTGTTAATGGAGTGCTTATTCTTGCATTTTTGTGGGTTTTGAAGGCATTTCTTGAGGTAATTTATTATCTTTACAGTAGAAATGTCATCCAATTGATTAATATAATTGGTTTTTATGGAAAGCATTAAGGAAAAGAAATAACTAGTAAAGTATAAAAAAATGGCAGATTAAGATAGTTAATCCTAAAATTTAGAGTTCCATGCTGCTTTTTAAGGCTCTTGTAGTGAGATTTCCAGCTAATTTGGATAGCGTACACTGTGGAAATCCATTTAAGATGATGAGCTAGCTAAATCTAGATGCTAAAGAAAATTAAGTTATAGCAGATAACATGTTCCTAGTGACTCGCTGTTCTTCTACTACTAACACAGAGTATAAACTTTTTCTAGTGTGATCATTCAGATTCACTGATCTGGTTTTGCTATTGTGTATAGTTTCAGTGCATACTTAAAAAAATTCCAGCAAGATGCTTCACATTTGATTTCTCAAAGTTCCCAGTCTTCTGTGTCATGGGTCTTTGTATCTGTACATAATGTCTTTTAAAGTTGATAGTTCTTTCATTTTAGGCATTAGTTAAATGAAGGCAGTGTTGTAAATTTGTACGTAATTCTACTGTGTGATATGAAGTTTTCTGCATGTTTCAAATTAATATTAATAGAGAGGGGGTGCAATGTCGGCCAAATGATCTACTTCATGTTTGTTTGGTCTATTCAAGCTTGGCAAGAGTCAGACAATTCCCACTATGCATGCCAAATTTCCATTTGTTGTGATTAAAATTATGTTGTTAACCTCAAGTAGCTCAGGTATTAGGCTTCCTAAGTGGTGACTGTTCGAACATGCTATAGTATACATGAAAGCACTATCAAATTCCTCCAGTTTGTTCTATCATTGTTTGCATGTGAGGTTCCTTCACTGGTGAGTGTTTCTTCAGGTCAGCTTCTTCGGTTTGTTGCAGTCAAGTTTGACTGACCCATTGGGATTAAGGTGCTTATGCTTCAAGGATGTTTATGTGATCTCTATGATGTATCTTAGAGCTATTATCTTGGTCTGAATAAACAGATAAACATGAGTTGTTTTCCTTTTTGAAGATGCATCATTTGAGAGAATCATAATGAGTCTAATCACCGGTGTGTTATTTTTGGAGTGATCTCATGTAGTCAGTTAGGCTTTGTTGTTATGGAATTTTCAGCGATAAACTAAGAGGAGATTAGTTAGTTTCTTGTGTGAGTGAATTACTGGGAACCTAACATACTGAAAGAAACAAAGTAGAATGGATCAATGTGATATGGGCCACTAGGGGCGGAACTAGGATTAGACTTTAGGTGGGAAATTGGAGTAGACTTTGGGGGGGGGGGGGGGGGATTCACAAATTATACAAAAATATGAAATTATGCATAGTAAATAAAACATTGGAGTTTAAATTATTAATTTTTTATTTAGGCGGGGAGCGATTGCTCCCTCAACCTATAATGCTATGCCGCCCCTGTGGGCCATGGAGGGATTGTACCATTTGAGCCTCTTTTTTTCATGCTTTTCCCAATGTGCCTGCTGCAATATGACGAGAGGTTATTCTTCCTAGAACAAAAGGATCAAAAGCTTCCATACCCCATGTTGGACTTAGGCATCAATAGGCAATGTTTCTTCACTAACAAATCAAAGAGCTGCCACAATTCTATTAAAAAGGACGGTTACTGAAACTGGATGATGAAGTGATCAAAGACAAGGGCTTCTTTTGTATGCTTTTGGATTTGGAAGTAGGGCAGAATATCAAAATCATCTAGTTTTTAAGGAGCTGATAACGGTTGGCTTGCACCAAAGCTTGATTGGTTTATGATCCGACTGAAAATGAGCTCTACTTAAGGTCCTTACATTCCGTTTTTCATCTTTGGGTTGCTCAGAATGCGATACAATCTAAATTCTTTGATGATATTTTTGTCTATAGTTATGATCTATGATGCACGGAAACTTTATGTAGGGTGAGTTTCCCCGTTTCGGAAACGTTTCCGTTTCCGAAACTCTCAGAAACTCTTCGGAAACGTTTCAGACTCGTTTCTGCAAATACTAAAAGTTGGAAACTCGTTTTCTAAAAAGAAACCCGTTTCCTATATAAAAAAAATGCTTAAATAGTTAAAGAAAACCCTAAAAAAGGTTAAGTATCTAATCAATTATCCATAGACTTTATGATTATGGAATATTGATATGTTATAAGAGTATTTGTTATATTATTTTAAATCATAGACTTTTTTATTATGAAATTTAATGATATGTTATATTTGTTATATATTCTAATAATTTATCTTATCAATTGTTATAATAATTTATTTATATAAAAATAAATTATATATATATATATATTGCATAATTTTATAACTTTTAATATTTATAAATATACCCCTATATTTTTTACTATTTACACGTTTCTCTCACGTTTCCGTTTCCTATATTTTGGAAAAATCCGTTTCGCCGTTTCCGTTTCCGTGCAACTTAGGTTATGATAATTGCTCTAGATTATACATTATATCTAAATGCTGTTAGATATATGTTAAAAATATTAATTTCCTTTGTTTCGGTTTTGATTTTAAATTTTCTAACCGAATGAACACCCCTAGAAGCTCGTCGTTGGATGGGTTCTTAGATTCTCCTTCACTGATGTCTCTGCTTGTTGGTAATTTAAAAATGCAGGTGGTCTGCACACTTGGAAGTGTAGTTTTTGTAAGCATCTTACTAATACGTGGAATATGGTCCGCCATTACTTATCTGCAAGAAATCCGTTATCTTCAGACAAATGAACCAGACGGTGACCGCCACGAGTGGACTGGCGCTCAACCTGCAATGTGATTTACGAATAAGATCCCAGTCAATAATAGAACCATTCTTAGAAGGAAGACATCAAAATAAAAGGATGTCAAGAAGATGACATCAAATATGAAGAGCAGATTCATAACTATAGAATTCGAAATAAAGACACAGGAAAGCTTTTACCGTATAGAGGCAGGTCAATGCTATTCCTTTATGTATATTCGCACAAGAGGTAGGCATATGTATTACTCAATTATAAACTTTTGATTCAGAAAAATGCTAGTTATAGATGTTTTAGAGGTGGCAAATAGATGCCCAACCCAAACACCCAACCTAACCCGCCCAAAGAAATACAACCCATTTGCACCCAAAAAAAGTTTGGGTAATTTTTGACCCAACCCATTTCAGCCCAAAATTTTTTGGGCTAAAATGGGTTTATAAGAATGACCCAATGGGTGAAATTAAGTTCAAACAAATTTCAATATGAAGAGTATTTGAGTTTTTAAAATAATATTTATAAGTTGTATAATTTATTTTTCAAAATAATTTTTTCCAGAAATTTTTTTTTTCCAGAAATTTATTTTTTTCCCGGAAAATTTATTTTTTTCCAGAAAATTATTTTTTTTCGAAAAATTTATTTTTTTCCAGAAATTTATTTTTTTCGGAAAATTTATTTTTTTCCAGAAAATTATTATTTTTCGAAAAAATTTATTTTTTTTCCCGGAAAATTAATTTTTTTTTCCAGAAAATTATTTTTTCGGGAGAATTATTTTTTTCCCGGAAAATTAATTTTTTCCAGAAAATTATTTTTTCGGGAGAATTATTTTTTTCCCGGAAAATATTTGTTTCTGAAAAATAATATTTTGAAAAGTAATTTCTTTGAAAAAAAATTAATTTGGTTTTTTTTATTTTGAACCTTTTATCTCAAATATAGATTTCAAGTAGCTCACTTTCTATTTTGGGTAATTTTGGATTTTCATGACCCAACCCAACCCAAAATTACCCAACCCAAAACTGCCCAAAAATATTGTGACCCAAAATTACCCAACCCAAAAATGCCCAAACCCAAAGAAACCCACCCAAACCCGCCCAAAAACACCCATTTGCCACCTCTATGTTTTAGTCTTCAACATAGATGACATGTTAAACACTACAATGTTGTTGTATATTATATACATTCTCAAGAGATGAAATTCATACCCTTTCTTCTCACAAAAGAGTAAAGGGACATCTTTTGCAGTTCTTGATTTATTTCGAGTTTTAATTCGAACATTAATTGTGCTATGGGTGATGGGATTCCCTTTGAAAGTTGTGTTCTTTACTTTCTTAAAACAATGACGAGCGGAGGTTAGGATGAAGTGACAAGGCTCCTTCCCCCTTAACCAGAGATCTCATGTTCGAGCATGAATATAGAGCTAACTTTAAAAATATTCGGGAGAGTTTTGTCGCCCTATCTAGATTGGTCTGGATTATTCAAAGCAGTGACCCCGGATATGGGATGGTACCCATACAAAAAAGTTTCAGAAGGTAGAAATGCAAAACATTGGGAAAGCCATATGTAAGTTCACTTCTAAGTAGCATATACACTTCATTTTATTTCAGAAACGAGTTTCGCCGTATCCAAGTGTCTTGTTTCCTCATATCCGTGCATGTCTGTGCGACATAGGTTCAGTTCATGTGGTCTCAAAACTTGCAGGCGCAGCAAGAATGAAAATTCTTCAATCTGCTCGTAAATATGGAGGGGATTTGATGACGAGTATCTATTTTTAAATAATTAGATTTGTGGGCTGAATTATCATTTTCCTATCATTCTCAAATTCTAACAATTTTTGTGTTGCTTTGTGTGCAAGTGAAACTTCATCATGATTACATAGTTAAAGTGCAAGATCAGTTGTTTGTAAGAATATGATGTATGTATTAAATCATAGAGCAACCTTGCATAATACTTTGTCAAAAGAAACCTTACATAATACTACTTCACAGTCTTCACTATTCTAAATCAACTATTTGTTTCAATTGAAAAATGAATTCACAATTCCTGAATTATATAATATATATTATTACTTTGCTATGATTACGAATTCATAAAATCATGAGCTGGATATAGATATCCGACGTATATAAGTAACCGTACATTTTTATCTAGACCGGATTTGTAAAAGATATATGAACTCAATCAATCAAATGTAAAATATTGCACATTTATTTAACTTTTCCTTTTCTGAAATTTAGTTGGTTTGATTTATTTATTTTATGAATATGTTTAATTAAGAATTTTTTATTATGAATTATTCTGTAAATTGAATGTATCACGACTTTCTTTGCAATTGTGGTTAAGTTAGAATTAAATACAAAGTTCATAATAAAAACTTAAAAAACATAAAAAAATTGAGAATTATTTTAGAAACGAATCCTATTTAATTTATAAAATTTCAGATTAATTTTTGTTGTCTCTTATAGTAGAAAATTAGAAAAATATAAAAATAGCATGGAAATAGAATTAAATAAAACCAATCCAATAACAGGATAGCATCACCCCCATTTCCAAACAAACCAGGTAACTTATCCTTCACTCACCCATCTGTCAGGTTACATGTTCTTTTCATTAGCTGGCCACGAGCGGCAAACAAAACCAAATTTAAACATTCAAAAAATAGAAAAACAAAATCCCAACCATAGTTAACCCAACCGCCAATCACAATCCCCCACGTCACCTCCCACCCCAAACTTAACCAAACAACGGTTAAATTTCTACCAGACATCACAACCTCCGTTAATTTTCCCCAACAATAAATACCTCTCTTAAAACATTTATTCAGCCTCCATCCCTCAGATTTTTCTACTTCTCTCTCTAGATCGTCCTTTCTCTCACTAAAAACAAGGCGTCATAATAAACGCCTTTGTTTCGGTTAGATTCTCTAATTTTGTCAATTTTGTCAGTTTAATTTTTTTCAGATCTAGCGAAAATGAGAGAATGCATCTCGATTCACATCGGTCAGGCCGGAATTCAGGTCGGAAACGCCTGCTGGGAGCTGTACTGCCTTGAGCATGGCATTCAGGTATGATTCTTCGATCGCACGCTGTTTAAATTTGATAATCTGCTAGATTTGTGTGTAATTAGGCTCGATTTATTAATATGCGAGTAGTTTCTTAGAAATTTGATAATCTGTTAGATTTGTACATAATTAGGCTTGATTTGTTAATGTGTGAGGAGTTTCTTAGTAAGTTGATATTTAAACAGCTAGATCTGTCATTATTTATTGCTATTTTGTTGATTTGAAATCGGATCTGTGTCAAATTAGCATCGATTTAGTAATGCACGAATCATTTTAATGATATTTTAGCAGCTAGATCTGACATTGTTAGATTTGTGTCTAATTAGTCTCGATTTATCAATATTGGATTCGTTTCTTAATTATATATCATTCAAGTAGATAGATCTGACATTGTTTATTGTTTTTTAATCGATTTGTGTGTTTTGTGTCGGTGTTCTTGCTGTTGAAATTTGATAATAGGTAAAATTTGTGTTAAATTATGTTAATGTGTGATTAGTTTCTTAATAACATGCAGTCTAAATAGTTAGATTTTAGACTGTCTATTGCTTAAGTATTGATTTGAATTTAGATCTATGAGTTTTATGAACTTGTTCATGCTGATGAAAATTTGATCATTGTGCAAATTGTGTCTGGTTACTCTCTGCTTATAAATGTATGAATCATTTCTTGAGAATATGACATCTAGAATGTTAGATTTAATGTTGTTAATTGCTTTTATATTTGATTTGTGTTGCATATCTGATTGACATTTGTTTATATTATTAGATCTAAGGTTTTATTTGTAATCAATGCTTTTGTTTCTTATAATTTGTTTGAAGTGTGAGATGCTTATGGTTTTTTTTCTTTTGTTGTTTGTATAGCCTGATGGCCAGATGCCAAGTGACAAGACTGTTGGCGGAGGAGATGATGCCTTCAACACTTTCTTCAGTGAAACCGGTGCTGGAAAGCATGTTCCCCGTGCTGTATTTGTAGATCTTGAGCCTACTGTTATCGATGAAGTCAGAACTGGAACTTACCGCCAACTCTTCCACCCTGAACAGCTCATCAGCGGCAAAGAAGATGCTGCCAACAACTTTGCCCGTGGTCATTATACCATTGGCAAGGAGATTGTTGATCTGTGCTTGGACCGTATCAGGAAGCTTGCTGATAACTGTACTGGGCTACAAGGATTCCTTGTTTTCAATGCTGTTGGTGGTGGTACCGGATCTGGTCTTGGATCACTTCTCTTGGAGCGTTTGTCGGTTGATTACGGAAAGAAGTCTAAGTTGGGCTTCACTGTTTACCCATCACCTCAGGTCTCCACCTCAGTTGTTGAGCCTTACAACAGTGTGCTTTCAACTCACTCTCTGTTGGAACACACCGACGTTGCTGTGCTTCTCGACAATGAGGCCATCTATGATATCTGCAGACGATCTCTCGACATTGAGCGCCCGACTTACACCAACCTTAACAGACTTGTTTCTCAGGTGTGAATATAAGATTTTATGTAGTCATTCATCCGATAATTAGTGATAATTTAATTGTGTTGAGTACGGATTGTAATATTCATCTGTTTGAAATTTTCAGGTGATTTCCTCATTGACTGCTTCTTTGAGGTTCGATGGTGCATTGAATGTGGATGTGACTGAGTTCCAGACTAACTTGGTCCCGTACCCGAGAATCCATTTCATGCTTTCCTCTTACGCTCCCGTCATCTCAGCTGAGAAAGCATACCATGAACAGCTCTCTGTTGCTGAAATCACCAACAGTGCTTTTGAGCCCTCATCTATGATGGCCAAGTGTGATCCCCGTCATGGAAAGTATATGGCTTGCTGTTTGATGTACCGTGGAGATGTTGTCCCCAAGGATGTTAACGCTGCAGTTGCTACCATCAAGACCAAGCGTACCATTCAGTTTGTCGACTGGTGCCCAACTGGATTCAAGTGCGGTATCAACTACCAGCCACCCACTGTTGTTCCTGGCGGCGACCTTGCTAAGGTGCAGAGAGCTGTCTGCATGATTTCAAACTCGACCAGTGTTGCTGAGGTGTTCTCCAGAATTGACCACAAGTTTGATCTCATGTATGCCAAGCGTGCTTTTGTTCACTGGTATGTCGGTGAGGGTATGGAGGAAGGAGAATTCTCTGAGGCTCGTGAGGATCTTGCTGCTCTCGAGAAGGATTATGAGGAAGTTGGCGCTGAATCGGCTGAGGGCGATGATGATGAAGGTGAAGATTATTGAGTGCCTTAGCTTAGTTTCTTATACTATCGATCCTGTGTGTGTTTTGATTGTTATCTGTTATGAACCTATGCTCTAAACTTTGAAGCTATCTTTGCTTCAGTATCCGTAATCAGACTTGATGAATATTCACTTGCCTTTTCATTCTTGTGTTTGCCAAAAAGTTCCGTTCTATGCTTCTTTCGACAGACAAATTTTTCTAAATTCTAATAATCATTGATTATAATTTATGGAGATTAATGGTTATGTAGTATGCATGAAAAGTTTAAGAATGTTTTTTTCCATCAACTCTCTGAAATTCATATGAAACATTTTAAGTTATTTCTTTATGAAAACAAAATAGACATCTGCTTTTATAAAATAATTATGGGCTACTAAAAAAAATCACATAAGTTCAGCTAACCGTCTATATTCACAAAATCAATGGGCCATAAATCAATTTTTATAAGAAAATGTCTGTTAAAATAATATGGATATATAAAATCATTTGGTATATATGTAATAGGATTATGTAAATAAAAAAAAGATGAAATGTAATTTTTTTTAATAAAAATCATAAAGATATCAATTTGTTAAAATATATTCATATAGAATAATCAAAAGAAAGGTGACAGCACAATGGAACAAACAATTAAATCTGAAAATAAGAAAGCAATATGTTCATTTGAGGGATTTTACAATCTCCAATCTTGCAATCTTATTCATTACAATCTACAACAACTAATACATGTATACTATGAAGAAATTCTTATCTAAACCGAGTTCATAACAAATCATACCTTCAACAAGAGGTATTTACGAAACTCCAATTTAGTCGAGAATTTTTTCTCATACAAAAAAAACTTAACAAAATATCAAAACTTAATAAACAGAATTGAGAGACCTAAAGTGATGAAGATCCATAACAATGCCTTGAACGTCTAAATCCCATAAAAATTCTTATCTAAACCGAATTCATAATAGACCAATACCCGCAACGAAGAGGTAACTACGAACTCCGATTTAGACGAGAATTTTTCTCGTACTAAAAACTTAAGAAACGGAATTGAGAGGCTTGAAGTGACGAAGATCCTTAACAATTCCTCTAATGCTAGCAGCAACAGCAATAAGTGACACAACAAAGCAGACAAAACTCAAAATCTTGAGCCAAATCCAAGTGAAGCTATAAGCTCTAATTTTAGCCTGAGAAATGTGCATTTCTATGGGAAAATAGAGAGTCAATGGCCAAAATGAGAGAGCTCCGAGTAGACCTAAAACACTGTTGAATAATGGAAAAATCATAGCTATTAAAGATGTTAAAATCACATAGCTTGTTCTCCAAATTAGTCTGAAGAAATTTAGTTGGTAAATTCCACAAATTTTGTATGATTTTGTTAGGAATTTGCTTTCTGGCCATTTGTTGTTGCTCCAGTCTTCGACTAGTTTGAAAAATGGCTGGCTGAAGACCTATAGAGAAATGTATTTTAAAACAATTATTAAATCTCCTAGCCGAAATGGGTACTCTAGGGTGTGCATTCGGTTTAAACCAAATTGATTTTTTTGCTTTTTTTAATATGAATCTTGAACTTTAATGTATTTTTCAATTTTAATACGAATTTTTAATTTTTACAATTTAAAACACAAATTATCTTATAATTTGAAACACTTAGGCAATTTGTTTTTTGAAAAATGCTAATATAGACGCTGTCATGGTGCTCGAATCAATTTTTCCATTTAAAAAATTGTTCAGCATTTTAAATTGCAAAAAACAAATATTCATGTTTTCGATTGCTAAAACTAAAAATTTATAATAAAATTGTAAAACAAGCTAAAATTTATAATTTGTTTGAAATTAACTCAAAAAAATATGTTCACTTATATTCAATTTAAACCAAAAACTGAACCAAACCGTTTTATTTTGGTTTTGAGATGTTTAAATTTCTATAAATCAGTTCGATTTGATTTTATTCGGTTCAAACGGAATGCAAACCCCTTAAAAAAAGTTGCAAGTATTATTAACATATTAAGGAATAATACCTGATAAGCTCCAACAAGATGAATAATAATACAAATGTTGGCAAAATCAACAAGCCAAAAGGGTTCATAAAACCCAAATCCTGTCAATAAATTGCCTGGTGCTTTATCCCCGAATGCTCCATACCCTAATGTTCCACACATCAAATAGAATAATGTTGTCACTGTTACTCCAACCAATGATGCCTTTTTCATCACTTGGTTTTCTGGTGGACTTGACTTTAATGTATCCTACAATTCATTCAATATATCACCTCAATTTTTTAAACAGTATTAGAGTTAATTGTAAATAAAAACATGAATTCTAGTAACAGAGTATTTACAATTTCAACACAAAAAATAGACCAATCGGCGCTCATATGAACGTCGTAACCTATCAATTTTAGATTCCGGCATTACGCGTCAGCACTTATTGATTGAATTTACAATCGATGATGCGGATTATAAAAACTAAAAAGTGAAAGAATTACATCAATGTTGTTTGAACTTTTTTAATGTGTTATTCTAGGGTTTAATTTCTTTTTTCTTCTAAAAAACTAATGTTTTAAAAATATTTCAAGTTAGTGTTTTAGCCGTTATTAGATCACCGTATTACTAACAAGATTAAAAATAATTTTTAAATTTACTAATATGATTTGCTATTTAGTTCTGTTAATACAAATATATAATTGTCATATTTTTTACTAATTTGACGTATATATTTAAGTAAAAACGATATTTTCTTTTTATTTTTGTCGTACGGATGACCAAAAATGATGAAGAACACGTGCTTGATATGTTTTTAAAAAAGTTGTAGAATTTCAATTACCGAAATGAAATATTTGAAAAAAATTCAAACACGACTAATGTAATTTTTTTTCTAAATATTAGAATTTTGTATTGAAATTGCAAAACACGCGATATATTTCGATATGATGTAATGAAGTACCTGAATCTCAATGAGAACTATAGAGTAAGCAAAAGCAAAAGCAATGTCACCAAGGGCTTGAAATGTATTCCATATTCTCTCTGTGTTTGACATGTTCACTCCAATGGCTCCTCCTGTTAGGCTTGTTTTAGCATGGCTCCCTCCTAATCATTGTTAATAGCAAAATCAAGATTCTAAATTAAATAAATTTAAAATCATATTATTACTAAATTTTTCACAATTAAATAAATTTGAGCACATTGAAATTAAAATATTATTATTCATTGTTTAAAGCGATTGTTCATGTTATATTACATTTGAATTTCGAGCGGCATATCTATCTTTAAAATAAAAGTATATGCAATCAAAACATATTTTTTTCAAAATTAATGTAACATAAAATTATAACCTAATTACTAAAACTAAAAAATCACGTCATATAGTAATACGAACTATCAATCTGTTACAAAATATGTAGTATAATTGAGTTAAAATCACACTATAATTATTCTTATATAAGATTATTTTACCTTATCATTTGTAAAAATAACCAATAAAATTATAATACATCATCAAAACGATGACAATAATGTTATTGGTCACTTTCCATACATGACATGGCCACTAGAGTCTATGAAAGGATCTCTTTTTAGATTCTTACTAAAACGGGCAAATTAATAAAACTCTCAGTGATTTTAACTCAATCACATCATGTGTCACACTATAAATGAATGGTCCATAATACTACATGATGAATTTGTTTCACATAAATATTTCTCGTGAAGCAAACCCAACCGCCAAATTCTTAAATATATAATATTTTTTATCTATTTTCAATTTTATCAAGATAAAAAATATTTTTTTGAAAATGTTAAAAACCTGCAATTTTGGCAATGGAAAGGCCAAGACCAATGGAAGAGTAAGCAAAGGACATAACAGCAGCAACAATGGAGAGAAAAGAGAGCTCATGAAAATTAGGAGTTTGGCTTAGAACAATTTCTGTTATCCCAAATATTATCATGAACATATTATTTGATGTGTGACACCCTGCATCATGTCCCTTCTTGTGGAAGCAGTTTGCTCTTGATATTGCCCTAATTATTTTTAGTACCAAAAACAAAACAAAAAATAGAGTGAAATAAAAATAATTCAATAGTTGAAATTATATATGCTCATTTTATGTAAATTAAGATGAATATAATATAATATCATGAATAGAAAGTCTAGATAGCAAATTAAATGAAAATTTAGCAAAGGGAATACATTCTAACTAGTAAATAAGAAACTAAATGATTCTACGATTTAGCCGGTTTAATAATTTTCGATAATTGTCATTTTTCTGCTATGAAAACTTAAACCGTATTTTTGACTTTCAATTTCTGGTCGAACTAGTTGAACTTACGCCATGCTAATGGAAGCTGTTATTGTATATCATAGTATAAAATGGAATTGACTTTCGGTTTTGGTCGAACTAGTTAAACTCGCTATTCCGATTTAATTATTTAAATACTAGTTTAAATTAAAAAAAAAAGAATCATATATATTACTATAAGATTTTGGAGTCAGAACTTACGCCATGCTAATGGAAGCTGTAATTGTATAACCAATAGATACTCCAACCATGTTTCCATATTGAGATAAGCCGCAAAGCTTGTACTTGATCCCACCTATGAAGTAAAATCAGAGAAAAACTAAAAATATAAAAATTTACTGCTCAACAAATATTGGCATTTTCTTGAAATTTTTAAATATTTTTTTGGAGTTAAATAATTATTTAGATCAAATGTCTTTCCTTTTAAAAAATATAAAATTAAAAAAACTCATTTTATCAATCTAAAAAAGATCTTACTTTTCCCCCTCAATTACTTCTCTAAAGATAGCATTTCCATTCAATCGGAATCAAATTAAAAAAAAAATATTAAAACCAAATTGTACCTAAATTTGAACTAAATCGGTTTGACTTGATTAATTTGGTTTGATTTGCGTTAAAATTTAATAAAATTCAAAACTGTATCGTCCGAAAAAGTCAAATGTTTATAATGTTTAACCAAATCAAATTTTTCGATTCGAATCGGTTTTGAACATCTAACTTTTATTATCTTGAAATTAGAAAAGAAGTGAGATTGGGCTGGGCCTACCCAAATGAGCTTTGACAGTGGAAATATAAGTTGGATTTCTAGAGCCATCAATGGGCCCAGGATATCTGTAGCAATCAGCCAATAAACATGAAGAAAACCAAGTGATCACAGCAAAACATAGAAGAGCAAAAGGCCCAGCAATCCAGCCCAATTGAGCTGTGGCCCATGCCAGAGATAGCACTCCTGATCCAATCACTGCTGTTATTATGTGTGCACTTGCTGTCATCAATGTTCCTTCAATAATCAAACAAATCAAAAACAATTAAAATAAATATCATGAAATGAAGTTCAAGAAATCTGATAAAATAAAGAAAAAATATAAACTTAATTTCTATTGGCGGAACCAAAAATAACAAAAATAACAAAAATTAGATTTATTGAACCGGTGAAATCATAAAATAAAAAGAGAGCGGAAATAACAAAAAAAACATAAAGAAAAGAGACAAGATGAGATAATAGTCGAATTAAAATTGTAAAAATATATACCATAATAAAAGTGAAGTTCAAGAAAACTGGTAGAAATATAGAAAAAGATATCAATTATTTAATTATACCAACAGAATTAGGAAATGAAAAGAGAGGACAGAGTGGGAAAATTATCTTTGATGAAGAAGGGAGGAAATTTGAGGGGATATCCAACAGAAACAATAAATATACATATTAAATGAAGTTAAGTTCAAGAAAATTAATGGAGATGAAAAAAATAGTATATCTAATTAAAAAGATAAAATGAATATAGAAAAAACGACTAGTGATTCAAGAAGAGAGATAAAATGAGACGATTATCAAACAAAAATAAGCATAAAATCAAGCGAACTACAATAATACATGAAGATTTTAAGTGAAAAAAAAATTTTCAAAATAACGGAACTATAAACTAAAAGAGAAAAATAATTGGTGACTGAAGAAAAAGGTTAAATGAGACGGTTAAGAGAAAAAATAAAATGAAAATCATAGAATGACAAGTGAAAACAATCGGTAACTGACCGTTAGAGAGACAACTACCGATCTTGTCCCCTAATTCCGACTCTATTTAGTTATTCTAAAATTAACTATTCTTATAGTTCTAAGAAATGCAATGAAGTGCAAATAATTTTTTTTTGACAAAGATTAATATAATGATTAACTGGGAAAACGACTACAAGAGTCTCGAGTGTGCAAACAAAATGAAAATAGAGAAAAATGATGAATACCAGTTCTCTTACGACCATCATCTTCTGCTGTTTTCAGCATCTCCAAAGATTTTTTTTTATTTTGTAATGTAGATTGTAGAAAATATAGCTGAAATGATATTTTTATAGAAGGAAATTTATATGACAAGAAATTGTTTTTAAAAGGGCAGGTTCATTAATTTGATGCTCCTGTTTATGGAAATCTGAAGTAATAATGTCAAAATCTCCAGATTACATTATTAATTTTCAGATTTTCAATTTGGAAAAAAGTTTACTGCTTTTGACTATTGGGAAACTATATTGCACGGAAATTTAAATTAATCGACTTTTATAAAATATTTAAATACTTTCAAAATTTCATATTTACAATTATTTTTATAAACATTACATTTATTTTAATATTTTGACATTTTTCGTTTCAATGCTACATAGTCAGAAGTGATTATTATTTACGCGATTGTAATAATAATATATTAAATTAGTACCCTTTTAACCAACAAAATAAACATGAAAATTATCCTTTTTCTTACGCTCTCTTTCGCGTAAACATTTATCGTTAAACTAGTGCACGAGAAAAAACAATAATAATAGTGTTAGTATGTTTAGTTACTCCAAAAATAAACAGGTTTTTTCTTATGCTATGGTAAAGTAGATACTCAATTAAGGCACATTAAATTTTTTTTATTTTGTTTTTGGAATTATTACAACTTGCAAATGTAGGTGGAGGAAGTGATAATCCGATCGGATAGGGCAAGTATATAACTCATTATTTAGGATTCGAATTATCTCGAATTGTATTATTTTCAGTAATTTTGAGTTATTTTATATATCTTATCATTTAATTAAATTTCGCATTGAATGAATCAAGTTAGAAGAAGCACATTATGAAAACAACTAAACCGTAAAACAAATATAATACATATAAGAATATTAATTCTTTAATTTACCATGAAAAAAAAATTGGACCAAATTTAGTTCATACTTATTATTTATTTATAATATTTAAAAAATTACTTTCATAAAATTATATTAATTTTTGGTGTCATGGTGCACATTCTTTATCATATGCAGCTTCAAGATCTGGCTATTAAGATGTTCAGAGAAGTTTTTATAGAGCTATAAGTATTTACATAGAGAAAGAATTAACAAGAAGTTACAAATTACAGAACTTTGTGGAATTTTATAAAACAAACTAAAGTTGGAAGAAATATTTCTTCCTTCATTTTAAACTAGGTGCTATTTGAGATATCCTTTCATCTTCCAGAAGTTCATATGGATCGATATAAGGTGGAGGCAAGACAGGCACGTTGTTTCCGTCATGAACGAAACTTGATCCAAAAAACTGCCAGAAAAAAATGAAAAAGCTTTAATGATGCATCAGTTAAAAAGTAGAAATGTTCGAGCAAAACAGAGAAGCATGAGCTGATGTGAACCGAAACACATGTAAATTCACGAGAAGGGCTAGCTAATCAAAGAATTACGGTTCGAGTCATCATTCGCATGACATATAGAAAGCTAAATTTAGAAGCTTTTCTATTCCAACTCAAATTTAACAAAACTGCAAAAAATGTAGACATCACAATCATTGAAGAATGTTCGCGCTACGCAAGTAAAAACAATCTCAAAGTCATTTATGACCGAGTTAAAGACGGAACATCCAACCGAAGACATTGGATTTTCTAAAATCACAACACTTCATGCATTCATCGATGAGTTAGGTATTAACTTGCCAGGTCTTTAACAAGACATTAGAACCTTTCTTAGTCCTGATAAACCCAAACCCAATAGATCTAGTGACTACACTACTACTCTATGTTGCACTGAAACAAAAACACAGATATAACAAACGCCGAATTGGAAATGGCGAAATGATATTTTTTAAAACAATTGTAATAAATTTAGAATTTTGGAGTTTCATAAGTGTTTCTAGAAACGGGAAATGACACGTTGAAACATAGGACTTGACACATAATGTTCTCGAGCAACATAGTCCTAAGATCAAGTAATTGTACAATATCCACAAACCATGATGTAGCATCTATCTACGTTGATGATTGCTATCAAAACAAACTTAAGAGTAAAAAACTACTAACTTCTAACATCCTAGATATCACATTCAATATACCAACATAAATGGATACCTCCAGAATATAGCTGAACGAGCAAATCAGAATACAACTAATAAAGCAAAATCGATCTAAAATAATTTTGCACCGCCCATAAATATAATCAAGTGTCTAGCCTATGAAAACAGCTCCTCGACTTAATGCAGCATCAGTTTTTTAGGCACATTATTAAACTAAAACAAAAACTAATATCACTTACAAAGTAGAGGGCGTAAAATAACCCCACAGTGACGAGAATCAATGGCCAAAATCCCAAGAAGAAAGTTCCTCCAATGGTCAACAAAAGCTTAGCACGAGGAATTAAACCCTGAAAACAGATAGAAATGTAAGTAATAGCCATATCATACCCTTTCCAAAAACAAAAGAAACTTATTGAATCACAAAGCAATGCCTCAATCAATTAATACAATGTCTCAAAATTAAACTTTAAGCATTGATCCAAAAATTCCTACAAACAAGCTTTCAAGATGCAAGTTTATTTCAGACTGACAAAAACATTTCAAAATCAGAAAAAAGAACGAATGAAAGCTTGATTCTTTCTGTTAAGGATTTATAGAGCTCATTCATTTAAGGTATTTCCTAGAAATCAATAAGACACAGGCCAAACAACCAACAATTCGTCATGCCAAGAGATGAACAATTCCAAAAGGTGACATGTTCAAAGTATAACACTACATGTATTGTATCCATGAATGTCTACCAAAGTTCGAAAATCATATTTGCAAAAAAGAAAAAATGAGTTTCTAGCAAATAAATTGACAAATTATGTTTCATAGTGAATGTTAGTTCAAAGTGGATAACAAAAGCACGTCTCACAGAAACTTCTCGAATTCTTATTAAAAAATATTCCTAAAACTCAGAAATGCTACAAATACGCTCTATATTCTTCCTAAAAATAGCATTTTCCCATTTATTCTTTTCGGCTTTTCCCGTTTCAGCATTTCAGTTTCCGCGCTACATATATCTACCAGTAAATGCACAATTCGATGTATAAGAATCTAAATTTCCTAATCTTTTTGATTATGAACAAATTAGATTTTGATAAACATAATCTCTAATTATAACTATTGAAAAGGTCAAGAAAAACCTCTAATCCTTCACTATTCAGTGCCATGGATATATCTCTTTGATTAGAAAGACTTTTATCGAATCCAGTTGAAACCGCTTTTCTTTTAAAAAAACCTAAATCCTCTTCTTCTTCTCCCATCTTAATTTTATCTTCTAATCCATAACCACCACCCCTATCAGATTCCTCAAGTAATGATGTTGGTGACATTCCTCTCCTCTTCAATTCCTTCATAAACAATGATTCTGGTGCTTCCTCACCTACAAACATACAAAAAACTCCAATCAAATCAACAATCATCCCCAAAAAAAAACAGAAAAATTTCACTAAAAAACACTTAAAAACTAAAATTCATAACTTAAAAAACAACATAACCCAAAAATATCCCATTAGAAGAACAATCATCAGCTTATAAGAAAACCAAAAATCTCACTACAAGCAAGCAAAAAGATTAAAGCTTTATCACCATAATTAGAAAAATTCACTAAATCAAATAAAATTAAAATTCATAACATAAAAAAACAACATAACTCAAAAGCATCCTATTAGAACAATTATCAGCTTATAAGAAAACCAAAAATCTCACTACAAGCAAGCAAAAAGATTAAAACTTTATCACCAAAAAAAAACAAAAAACCAATAAAAATTAAAATTCATTAACTTAAAAAAACAACACAATCCAAAAGTACCCAATTAAAAGAGCAATCATAAACTTCAAATAAAACCAAAAATTTCACTTCATAAAAGCAAAAAGATCGAAACTTTGTAGCCAAAAAAAACTAATTTTTTTTAGAAAGAGCTAAAAAGATTGAAACTTGCCATTAGTTTGACTATCCCCATCTTGTACAGAACAGCAAACACTAAACTTTTGCTTGTTTAAATAACTTCTAGAGCTAACTTTTTTCAATTTGAAAATTGTTTTCTTCTTAAAATTAGAATTCCTTGTAAAATTTGCATGTGGAGATGAAATTGGAGAGAGGGTTGATTTCAAAACATAAACAGAAGCCATATTTTTTTAATTTCTTTTTAAGATTATTTGGCATTAAAAGGTTTTAAAAATCATTGAAAGGTTGTAATCAAAATAGAAATTAATGATTTGAATGCAGAAGAAAAAGAAAAACAATGGAGACAAAAGAATTAATGAATATGTTTTGGAATTTGTTCTGGCGTCACTTAGAAAGGCGTATGTTAGTGGATTGGTGTGGAAGAGGCTAATGTGCGCAGAGGATGTTGCGTGTGAAGGGTGAGTTTTGTGGCTTAGAAGTAAGTGACGTCAACTTATAGAATTGCCCACACAATTCTAGTCAGCATTTAGTTAAACTGATTTTATTAGTTTTTATGGGCAGAAAAAACCCTCTAAATTTTAAAGGAAATGCATATGAGTCCTTTTATTAATTGTTTTATTACATTAGCCCTTATTGTTTTTAAAAACAGTATAAATCAGCTCCACGCTAAATCCTGTTAATAGTGAAACGATGGAAATAACTCTAAGCTCAAAAGAAATTTTAAAATAATTAAAATATTGACGTATGACGGTATTTTAATTAAGGCTTAATCATAAAAAAATACTCTTTTTCGATTTTTTTGTTTATGGTCCAAATTTTCAAAATCTTTAATTTTAGCCATTTTCCATTTTCAATTTCAATTATAGCTAATTGCTCAAGTTAAACTGAAAAGAAGTTTAAATATCATTCATATTGCTTCATATTATTCTAATTTATCGTTTTACCATTAAAAAATCCAAACATGAAGTAATATGAAGCGTATATTGAATTTATTTTCCACTCAAATTTGAGCAATTGGCTATAATCGAAACTGAAAATTGAGAAATGGGTTAAAATTGAAGGTTTGAAAGTTTGGACTATAAACTAAAAAATTAAATAAATTGAGTATTTTTAGACTATTAAGCCTTTAATTAATGAGATATTTTATGATTGGTAGTCATTTTCATTACCGATAGTGTTCAGTATAGGGGTTTATTTGTATTGTTTATAGGAAAATAAGGGCTTTTTTTTTATCAAAGATAGAATTATACTAGGTTAGCTGTTAATATTTTTAGAAATTCATTTTCAGCTCACTGGCTGGCAGAGGGGTAGATCGAACCCACGCCCTCTGAAGATGCAAAGCGTAGTGTTGCCATCCGGGCCAACACTCACTTGCGAAAATAAGGGTTGAAGTTGACAAAATTATAAATAGTAAATTTTAATGTGATCTTTGTGAAAACATTTAAAGGACTTTATGTTTCATGCCTTTTTTATATTTATAAAACAATATTTATTGTTTTTGGATAAGAAGATCAGAAACAACATACTTTAATTTCACTTTTTGTATTTACTTTGAATAGTTTTATGAAAATGTAAAATTTTGGTTTTTACTTTCTAGCTATATTAAGTTATTAACTCTTTCTGCAGGGATATAAGACATTTATTTTAATATAAGATGGATTTATTTTATTTGACTTACATTTAAATGTATGTCAAAAAAAAAAACCTTAATCTATAGGTTGCGTAGTCAGAAATACAAACAAATAATGGACTACGAGATATTAAAAAAATAGTCTTATTAAAAAGGCGAAAAATAAAAAAAAATACTGAAAGTAAGGTGGGAGCAACTGCATCGATTATACTTTTCAAATATCACTCATAATAGAATTATAAATTATTAAGTGTACTGTGCAATTAACAACAAACTCCCGCCATTATAAATAGATAAAAAAAGGGTTAATTCCAATAAAATACCAAACGTTTGAAAATTTTGTCAGTTATAACCAAACCTTTCAAAATTGTCTAGTTTAGCCAATTTTATGATATTTAGAACCTTTTCTGGCCATTTGCGAAAGAGTCAAAAAAATTATCATTCGTGAATGGGCTAAACTAGCCGATTTTGATTGATATGGAATATTTGAAACATTTATTAGCAAAATCAATCAAAATCGGCTAATTTAACCTATTCACGAATGACGATTTTTTTAATTTTTTTCGCGAATGGCTAGAAAAGGTTCTAAATATCCCAAAAATAGCTAAACTAGACAATTTTAAAAGGTTTGGTTATAACTGACAAAAGTTGCAAACGTTTAGTATTTTATTGAGATTAACCGTAAAAAAATACATAAAATTCAAAGATTGCAAAGGTAGGATTCGAAATTCTAATCACATTTTGCCTTTGGAGCGACTTAACTACAAGATTAGATTTTCACTTTTAATTTTATTTTTTTATCTAAATGTGATCTTTCTATTAAAACAATCTAACATTGTCAAAATAATAAATTTGGCAAATTTTTTATTTATTTTTTAGTCTCCAAAAATCTAATTACTCCAGTCATTGTTTGGCATAATAGTAGTTTTTTCGGTAATTCCATGAGATGGTTTAAATAGGTCTTAACTATGAGACGACACTTTAAATTTTTCACATTTAAACTAATTCCTACTCGAATAGATCCTTTGCCAAGTAAATGTGTATGCAAGTGGTTTAGGTGACCTTTCCCCCTTACTAGTAGCTAAATGTGCAATGTGTTTGTCGAATAATTAACTTGTCCCTCTTGCACATAAGTTCAGTTATCTAACTTAAAAAAATTAATAATTTAATCACAAAACATCAGATAATAACAACATTAATCAGTCATCAAAATATTTTTAATAGTGGTCAAGAAGGAATAATTAATCTAGCCATGAAAAACAAACATATCTTTAAAATTTAATAATATGTAAAGTTGATTTTATTTGCTATTTAATTATGGTTCTTATCCAGTTCTAGGCACATAGATTTTCAAAAGAGCTACCAATGATTAGTACTAAAGTAGTGTTTTTTAATTTTTGCTTTAAATTTTTTAATATGTAGACATTGATTTGGATAATATTTAGTATTAGGACCTATGTCAGCATATAATATTAAATTGGCCTACTTTAGAAAATTCATATGTATAGGAAAATAACATTAGCCTAGTATTAGTCTAGTAGGAGAGACTCGATGAGTCGGTTTATCATAATCAATGAAATGAATCACATTTCCGTTAAAAAAAAAGTATTAGTCCAGTACACAGGAATCTATTAAGTTTTATGAAAAAATTATTACCAATGTACTACTAACTCAAGAACTCTCCTTAAACTAGAGCAATTTGATATCAGTTTATTTATGTGATACTTATGTTGTAGGCATATAAACATACTGAAATAAAAATTGCCAAAATAAAAAAAAAACTTCTAAAAATAATGACTTATAAATTGAGACTTTTGGAGTATCAAAATTGCAGGTAAGACTGTAAGCGTATGCAAAAACCAAACCAAATAAATAAATTTGCTTCGGTTTATTTGACATTATTGATTTTTCAATTCAATTCGGTTTTGAAAGTAAAAACATTCCGGTTCACTTTAGGTACAAAACAAACCGAGAAAACCACCGAAATGGAAAAATCAATTGAATCAACTAGTTCGGTTCGGTTTTATTTGACTAAAAATATTGTAAATCTAAATTATTCTAAGTTTAATTTCGCTTAAGTTTCGAAAGGAATCAGAACATCAATAATATCGCTCGATTAGCATAAAAGCAGCATATTGTTTTTGGATTGTTTAAATCAACAAAATATTCACATTCAACAACAAAAAAAGTAACTGAAACCTAACCACACATTTGTAAATAAAAATATTTAATGTTCTGCAGCTCAAACTACACAATCTTCATGTAACAGCAAATTACAGAGGAAATCTTTATATTCAAAAATCTTCAGTTTCACTTATGTATAGAGCTACAAGCATAGCTTCCATTGTGTCATTTCCCAATGAGTAGATTCTGAAACACGAAAATTCCGCTAATCGATGGTCTTGACCTGGATCGTTTGGAACGTTGTTCGAGTTGCAGAAGACGGAGTAATGTCCGAGACAATCAAAACAGTGTTTCCTTCTTTCATCATACCTTTTATTTTTACAAGATCGATGGTTCTTGAAATGTTTGCTTCCATGTCATCCGACAAATCGACGAGTATTGGGATGATTCCCCATTGCAAATTTAAAGCCATACGAACACTGTTGTCGTCTGTAAATGCAAATATTGGAGAGTTTGGACGGTTCCGAGACAATCGTGATGCCATCTCCCCATGCTTCGTGTAGACAAAGATAGCATCAATGCCAAGGTTATTAGCTGCACGGAAACATAAATGTTGAAATGAAAAACAATGAAATGAGAAACGGAAAACTACTTTTTATTAAGAATATGTAACAGATATAGAGTTCCATAGCTTCAGAAGAGTTCCGTAAATGAATATGAAATGCAAAATTGTAAATAAAATGTGTAATTACCCATTTCAACAGAAGAGTTGCATATCTCTTCAGATATGCGATCAGCCAATGAAACTCCAGGTTCATGTCGACGGAAAACCCTTGGCCGGTTTTCATTACAGATCTGCAGTTCCATTCTGCTGCTGACCATCCGCAAAACAGAAAGAGCTTTCTCTCCAAATGGTCCAATAGCCGACTCACCAGACAGCATCATTGCATCGGAATATTGTCGAACTGCTTCAGCAACATCTGCAACCTTTTTCATTGGCAAAAAAAACCGTAAGAAAAGGAGCATTTGACCTGTTGATGATGCCACTTAAAAGAACAATTGTCAGCCATAGTCAGAATGGCATAGTACCTCAGCGCGAGTTGGGGTTGGATATTCAACCATTGACTCGAGAAGTTGAGAAGCTATAATCACTGGCTTGTTTAACTTCCTGCATATACGGGTTACATCCTCTTGGACTGTTGGAATCTGTTCAAGTGGAACTTCTACTCCTAGATCCCCACGAGCCACCATAATTCCATCAGATGCCTCGACAATTTCTTCCAATTTCTGAAGAGACTCCAAACTCTCGATCTTTGCCAATACTCTTATTGAACTGTATAAGATGCAAAAGTTATTCATGAGAAATTATGAGTTTCGTTGCCAAAAAAAATCAAGGAATTTCCTAAATTAAAACAGTAAAAAGGGTGATAATTTTTTAATAAAAAACTTCAATTTTTCATTAAGTATGAATCTCATGAATGAGTGAGTAATGAAAAGCCTGAATAAAAGCTAACATTAGTATGAGCGCATGAGGAATGAGATGAAAATCTGAAACATTGTATGAACGAGAAGAAACAGATATAGTTTTGTAAATGAGATAATACGAAACACCAACTTTGCGAGTGATGTATTTTCTTACTCAGAAGCCTTGGTAGAGAGATAGCTCTTCAGATTGTTGATAACTTCAGCATCATTTACAAATGACACGGCGATGAAATCAACACCTTCGTAAATTCCAAAATTGATGTCTACCCAGTCCTGTGGATTCAAGGATATAAATTGTGAGAAGGCAAAGAAATTGGCAAGATTCGCTACATTTTCTACCAGCAAAGCTGCTAATCTATCTAAGCTGCATTTTCATTCCCTACAAGCTGTGATGCAGCTCTACACACGAGGACTATTGATACATAACGATATTAAGTTTAAAATCTAATGATCTGAAGCGGCAGGCAAATTTCTTCTATTTTTACCAAGCATCTAAGAATAATAAAAACACATTTATCATAAAGTAACATAGTTGATATAGAAGTAGAGCTTCGTAAGATCAAAATGTAAAAGAATTGGCGGAAATCGTTGCTAGAAAAGAATAAGAATAACTCGACCTTTTCGGATATAGTTGGAAGACCTTGATAGGAGAGCTTCCCCTCTCTCCAGAAACTCAATTTAGCTCGAGGTAAGAGTAGACCAGGATCTGTGCACTTACAACGCAAGTCATTTCCCATCCTTTCGACAACTTGAAAGGTGGCCATTCCTCCATCAATTATCAGTTCATCACCGACCATAATGCCTGAAATAATTTGAGTTAGATAACGAAATAAAATTACGTAAAATAAATATTATCCTTGCATTTCAAACCTAAAAGATCAACGTAGATTGAATGACAGATGACCACCTTCAGAAAAACCTTCGTAATTTGCTCGAACAGTGAATGGACGTGAGCCCTCAAATTTCTGAGCTGTAAATACCCATACAGAACCTTCCTGGTTTACAAAAATGCACCAGTGTTAACAAATGGTTATCAGAAGCCAACTCGGCAAATAAGGTTTCTCTGAAACAAGACAAAATCAACCGTTCCTCTATAAGCAAGCCTAAAATAAGAAAAATCTGTATCACACAATCGTATAAATAAGTCCACATTCATGCTGTCTACATTGCAGGGGAACTTTCAAATAGAAAACGTTGAAACGGGAAACAACAAAAGAATTATCTTTACAATCTTAGTTTATAAATAAAAATTTCAAAGTTTCAGAAGCATTTCCAAAATTGAAAATGAAACATGAAACGTAGAGCTCCACAAACTCCAGTTTATTATAGCACTGAGTTCTATTTATAAGAGGAGGGGGAGGAAACTAACTTACATAAGAACTGCAAGGTTGTTTCAGCTCTATGTAGCACGGACGCAAATACGAAAAAACAGGACACTTGAACACAATCAAACGATGTTAATTTAAGGTTTCCTATGTTTAAAATGAAATTTCGTGGATGAAACATTAAGTTCTCAACACGTTTCCTTGTCCGTGCTACTTAGTTCAACTACATTACAATTCTAAATAACATGTCAACTAAACAAAAGAAGTACTGGTTTCATCAACCTAATAAACATCAAATACTATAAGACATATCCAACAATTCAACAACATTATAAACTCAAAACCGAGTCGAATCCGAGTCATATACCTCAGCTTTAAGAGAACAAGGAGCACCATGATCAACAACATGAATCTGACTACCTTCAGTATCAATCATAATCGAAACACAAAACCCTTTCTCCTCATTCAACTTCTTAATCTTCCTAATAACATCACTATGCCACTCCCTAGTATTATGACACATATTAAGCCTAGCTACATTCATCCCTCCCTTAGCCAACTTCTCCAACTCCTCATAAGAACTACAAGCTGGCCCAATTGTACACACTAACTTAGTTTTTCTCAAACCAGAAACGCCATTCTCTCTTAACTCACTCTCTACTGCAGAATCTAAACTCAAATTATCAAAATTTACTTCAAATTTTTTAACTTCCCTCTTAACATTCACCTCAGCTACTGCTCTAACTCCTAAAATTCTTTTGTTTCTTGCATTACAAGAAACAATATGACCATTAACACCAACTCTAAACACACCCTTTTTTAGATCAAAAGTTTGGATTTTTTGGTGGAATCTGAGTATAGAATCACTAGAAATTGCCATTTTTAAAAAAGGGTATTTGAAATTTGGTGAAAAGATTTGATCTTTTAAGTGTTTGAGAATTAAAGATCCAAACTTTGTGAGTGAAACAATGGATTTGGATTGAAATCTCCGCCCAGTGTTTGTAGTTTAGTGTACAGTAATGGTGGAGAAAACAAAGATATGTGTAATAGTAAAGCTTAATTGTTATCTATTAAGGAATTAAACTAATGCCCACTTGAAAATTAAGTATGATTCTTTTAGGGTTTAAGATTGGTATGAACTAAATTAAATTGTGTAAAAGGGTAAATTTGATCCTCTAATATGTATTCAAGATTAAATAAATCAATTTTAATTTTTTAATTAATTAGATCCTCAAATTTATTTTATGGTTATATACGTCATTTTTAACGCTTTTCGTCAATTAGATATTAAATTCTCTTAATTTAGTTCAAGTAACACCTGATTTGTATATTTTAAACGCATGATTTACTTGATTTAAAGACATAAATTTGGAATTTTATTGATTAAAATAATGTATTCGATTTCAATATATAAAGTTAAAAAATTTAATGATTAAAAAAAATAAACATAATTTATTTAATTTCGAGACAAAAATTTGAGGTCCGAATTGGTTTATTCAAATTAAATTATGAAATAAGAGGGCGGGTTTAGAGTGGCTTACCTGCCTGATTGTAACGGTCAACTACTCAATTGAAGGGTAAAAATGGGTAGATTTGCAGAGAAAAAGTTGGCAATTTTTACGTTACAGAAAGGACTGTTGTGGACAAGTTTTGGGGAATGTGGTCCTTGTCCTTTCTCTTACACAGTCTGCCTCTGTGTCATTGCCAATAAAGTTTTAATCTTTTAGCATTTTGTTCTGTTTTGTTGTCATGTTTTTTTTTTGTTCTTGTGAATTTTTTATTGAACAAGGAATCATTATCTAACCTCATTTTGGTATCAAATAGTATCAAAAAAAATCATTGTTAAAATATTGGACAAAAAAAAATCACAACTATGGCAAATCGAATTAAAACTATCCTTTTGACAAAAAAAGGGTAGATTTCATATAAATCTTAATTTATTGATTAAAAATGACTTACATGTCAGCAAATTGCATCAATGAATGAGTGATACGTCAGTACCATGTATGAATTTAGAAAAAAAATAAAAGTTTGTGTATTTTTGTGAGAAGTTTTAAAAACGTGATTAAATTAAAAAAAACGTATAAAGTTTGTGAATTTTTATAATATTATCCCTTATTAATAACACCCCATTTAAAAAGTTTTGCCCTGGTCTGCAACTTGCTATGAATAGCAAGCAAGCTAAAAAGGAAAATTTAGAAATGTTCCCAGTAATCTGTGCGCGTGTGATCTCACTACCATCACTTTTTTAACGATTAAATCCATGTACTAAAAGACATTCATATTAGATTTTTATACTATCAATTTCATCCAAATTAAGTCCTTCAATTCAATTGCGCCAATTTCTATGCAAAGACATCGAGTTTATCTCTGACGGAAATTGTCGGAAAGACATAATATGTTTGCAATTGATAATATAAATATGAACATTGTTTCATAACTTAATTGTTAAATATGTAACAACAAAAGAGCTCAAATATGTATTATGCCATTGTGTTTTGGCTTATTGCCAATGCCTATCCACAACATGAATAAAAATAAAAGTGGCCCCATATTAATCACATTTGACATGTGATGTTTGTAAAAAAAAACAAAATCAACATAGTAAAAATATTATATACTTTTGTAATTACCTTGAGAGCAAGAACAAGAAGACATTAATCGCCATGTCTTGATTTAAAGTTGATGTTACTTAATTAGTAGTCATGATTATCAATTATCATGAGTGGTTTGCATAAAAATAAAAATATTCCACAACTATGCTCAAGTAATTTAAGTATACTCACTTTTATTTTAAGGCTAAATATTTTGAGGTCTTTAAATTATATACTTTTGGTTCATTAGATTTCTTAAAAACTATTTGACTTTTTCGGATTGTTAAACTTTTATTTTTTGGTTCATCATGTCCTTCAACTTTTATTTGTCTTTCTCAAGTCCCTAATTATTTATTTTTTGGTTTATTGGGTTTAAATGGATCTTCATTTAAGGACATAATGAATCAAAAAACAAAAGTTTAAAGACCTGAGAAAGTTAAATAAAATTTGAAAAACTTGATGAACCAAAAAATGAAAATTTAAGAATCTTAAAATGGATTTAGCCTTTTTTATGCCTTTTTAATGAAATTACTTTAAGGTGAAAATGATAAAAAAAAAAGGCCAAATGTCATAAAAAGGCCAAACCTTTTATAAAAATTTCACAAAAGTCCTGACCTTTCAATTTTGTCGATTTTGGCCAAAAACAAATTATTTGGTTTCAATTGTGGCCAACTCTCAATTTGATTTCAATTTGCCTATGTGACGCCTATGTGGCATGCCAAATATTGAAAGGTCAGGACTTTTGTGAAACCAAATAATTCATTTTTGGCCAAAATCGACAAAATGGAAAGGTCAGGACTTTTGTGAAACCAAATAATCAGTTTTTGGCTAAAATCGATAAAATTGAAAGGTCAGGACTTTTGTGAAACTTTTGTGAAAGGTTTGGTCTTTTTACAACATTTGGCCTAAAAAAACATCCACTTTGTTGTTTTCCATGTGCATGTTTGACAAAAAACATCATACTTTATCGAATCGCACTCTTTTTTCCATTTAATAGATGAACCCATCCAAATGTGTGACAAAATTTTTTTTTTCTTCAATTCTTTTTTCAGTTTATTTTAGCAAGAATTAACTAAATTTGCATAATTCTAATTACTTTTATAGACTAAATAAAATAATTTTTTCAAAGAAATTAAAAACTAAGCCAAAAAATTAAATAAACACTTTATGAAAAATGTAAATATATTGATAGGTGAAGATAATTAATTATAAATAAATTTAAATGGGATAGTTTATTTGCATACATATAAAATTGAGTTTGATTATATTATATTTAGGAAAGTTTATCCCACAAAATGAATATGTCATGTTATTTTTACAATAAACTAATAAATATTTATGATATAATTTTTTATTTTTTATTTATTTTTTTAATATTAAATATTTATACATGACAAACGTTTTATTGGTTTGTTATATGAATAATGTGGTACGGTCATTATGTTGTATAACTATTCGTTGTTGAGAGAGAAAAAAAACACTAAAGAAAAGATAAATGTGGTTTCTGAGTAGATTTCGCAAATAGTTCAAAACGAGTTACAAGAAATCCCAATTTTCCAAAAAAAACATGTACTTCCAAGGATTTCAAGTCATAACGCACCACAAACTGCCCACTTCCTTTTCTATTACTATATGAAATGAAACTAAACATGTGTCACACATGCTTCTTCTATTAACTCTTTCTTGGAAAAAGAAATATTTTACTAGATCAAACTTTAAAGCATGATAAATTTAATTAGAATAATTATTTTTTAAATGACACCATATCTTTTGATTTGTTGTTTAAAGAAAGGGTTTTCAAACGTTCGTGAAAGAAATTGATTCCGCGACTTTAACAGAACGTTATTTACTCAATGTCGTATTTGAGTTATATCTCATTACTTTGACATTATATATACAACTTGATAAAGATGAATTACAACATTCGATATATCTTATTAAATTTGATCTTCAATTAACTTTTTATAACCTTGATCAACTTGAAATTTTCAATATCTAAATTTAATAAGAATTTTAACTTTTCAAATTGAATCATCTACACAATATTTATTGATAAAAAAATTAAACAAAAACTTATATATATGTAAACCAACAAAGCCAATTGACTCGTATGTCAGTCATGATCAGAAACATAATTTTTTAAAAAATAAATATAATTCTAAACTCTCAGGTTGGTATGAAGTGTCGATTTTAGTTTGTTTTCCAATAATTTTTTTTCCTAAAAAATAAGTGATTTTCTGGTTAAAATTATAAAAAAAATCACATTCCAAATACTAAAGAATTTTAAGGGTTTTCAGATAGAAGGTATAAAATTTTAATGGAGAGAAAGAAAGATTTGTCATACTTGTACTATTGTATAGTATATGTTAGTATAAATTAATTTTCCTAAAAAACTCAGCGACTGATGGATAAAATTATAAGGTGTATGTGGTTTATTTTATTTTAACAAAATTCAATTTTTATTGTCAACTTAGTAATCTAAAGATTGAATATTAGTTTTTATAATATAAAAAATACTACTTTTATTAGGGTCAATTGACTTTGAAATGCAGCTAGCTAGATGATTAGTGGTAGGTGTGTCTTGTTCGTCCTTTCAAATAATACACTAATATTAAAATAATGTAGGTCAAAATTACAACAAAAATAAAAGTACAATTGTTAAACTGAAGAGAAAAATGAAATACTCCCTCCGTCCCATTTTAGAAGTCCCATTTGACTTTACACACAGATTAAGAAAACATTAATTATTCTTGTCTTTTCATGTTTTACCCCTATTAATGATAGTGAAATTTTCCATAGAACTCTTTTAAGATAACTAAAATAAGGGTAAAATAGGGTATTCAATGAATAAATATTCTAAAAATAGTAATGGGACTTTTTAAATGGGACATCCTAAGATAGAATATGGGACTTTTTAAACGGGACGGAGGGAGTAAAATTATTAAACGCTCTTTGATTTTGCCCCATAATAAGGGGATATGCTAGCAGAATTTTTTTAAATCTCTTTATTTTGAAACTTTAGTCCCACAATTTACATATATATCATCCAATACTAAATTATTTGTTAATTTGAATACTATGAATCCAACAAAACTAGCATGGATGCCTTTTGGTGATCACAAAAGAAGGAAATGATACCATGATATGGATAAGACCTACTTCATGTTCATATTATATAATTATTATAAACACAATTAAGCTTTTTTATATAACATAATTAAACATTAATAAGTTAAAAAGGTACCATGAGTTTAGTCAAGGTGGAAGATTAAGTAACAACTACACTAAACCTTACTAATCTTATTGACTTAGTGAACTTAATTTTAGAGGCCACAAATGTACTAATTATTAATTACTCTCTCTGTATAAATATAAAAATTAAAAAATATTTAAATTAATTGAAGTTAATTTTTGTGTCCAATTTTCATAGATATATAAATAATATATGGTGACCGTTTTTTTTATTAGTCATTTTATATTAAAAATTCAAAATAAATAATTTATTTGAGGATAATTATAGGAGTAAATAAGATTTTAAATCTTTATTTGGTTTACAAAATTTTAAAGATGGTTTATAATTTGAAATGTCAAAAATAATAAAGTGATCTATCAATTTGGGATGAAAGAGGTATACAATTTTATTACTATAACAGATTTTTTACAAAAATATATTATACACAATTTTTTTATAAAAATATCAGTACTTAACTCTTTTCTACTAAACAATGTATTATAGTGCATTCAAATAAGTTTATTGGGCTTAATTTTTAATTTGATCCTTCAATTATATCACTTTATCTATTTTTTGATAATTTTTAACTATTAAGAAAAAGATATAGTTTACTTACTCAATAGGGTTTGAACATATTTGTCCACATCGGCATGTGATAAGTGCCAATAATAAAGATGGCATTTCTGAAAGTCGAATTTATAAAAATAAATATTACTAAGTTTTAAATGTTTGATATAGAATAATAAACAATATAGGGGTGTTATAGAATAATAGTACTGTATATTTAAGATGTCAAACAATATAAATTTCTTAAAATTTAAACACGATTAGATAATTTTCAACAATGACTTGTTGCATTTTAATTAGGTAGTAATTGTGGTAATTTATGGAACAATTTCGAATTAAGTTGGCATAACTTTGAGAATATACGCACTTTATATATTTTTCTTTCAAATAAGAATATTCTAATAAGGATAAGCATTTTCTCATTGAAATTATTCTCCAATCAAGTGGTAAGCTAAGGAAGAAGAAAAAACTTTATTATTATTATTGTTATTATTATTAGAAGAGTTATTGTTAATGCATATTTTCAAGTTTCACATTTTTTTTTCTTCAGATTTAGACACAATTTAAAAAACATCTCATCTCGTTTTTTAAACTTCTTATTCTATAACCCCATTTGCATTTTATACATTATTTTGTATAAAATTAATGTCGTTTTTGGTCGTATGTATCTATAAAATTGATATCTTCATTCATCAATTTATTTTTTTTAAAAACGACCACACAAATTTTAAATTTTACCCACAATATTTGAACCATAAATCGCAGCAAAATTTAGGATTTTTGGCTACCTAGAGTTCCCAACAAACAATGTAATACACAGAACTCATAAAATATAAATTTAGAAATAAATTACATATCTAAATAATCACAATTAAAAAACCTGTAGATATATAATAAATCTAAAAATTAGAAGTTAAATTTTAAAAATCTAAATTTGTTAACTAATTTTCTAAATCAAGCCATGCAATTGATTAATTTAGATGTTAAGCGGGTTCTTTTTGTAGCCTTCATATCATACGAGTACGTTAAAGAGAAGACACTGCCAATTTAGGATAATAAGCTCATGAACTTAATTTTACTTTATTATTGAAAAAAATTTCACTAACAAGTTTGACTCGTGCATAATTTTATTTCTTTTGAATAAAGCAATATTAAACCGAAATATTTAATAAATATCACCTCTATCTCAAAAGGAGGCGATCAACCATATCTTTCAATACAAATATTTTATCACGACTTTGCTCAAATCATTAATTCTATAAATTATTTTGTTCAAGTTCTCACGTCCATATTTATGAGAATCTATTTTTTCAGATATAAATTTTTATGTTTCTGAATTTCATCAATATTTCATAAAAAATACAATGGCAAGACAAAAAATAATTAATATGAAGACGTCAGTTTATTTTTCTTTTAATTACATGCAAAAAATAATTATCGTCGAAAATCTAATAAGCAAATAATTAATTTCTTACATTTGCAACAAAAATAACAAATCTTTATCTATCTCATTAAACAAGAATGTTCAAAATTCAATATTTCTATAAACTCTCAGTTTATTCAAGCTAAATAATCAAATATAGAAAAATATTTTAATTTTATAACTTGTAAAATTTTCTTGAGTAAATTTTTTATAATGATTTTTTAATCTCTCTAAAAAAATTTAAAAAATAGCTAATTTTTTTTAAAAAAATTCGAGGGGCATAAATAGGAATTATAAAAAATGTGTAAGAAGTTTCCAAAGCTGGCTCTACACTAGCCCACTCCTGCAAATCTCAGCATAAAAAATCTCATGAAGTGAAAGCAAAAAAAAAAACTATAAATATTACTAACTCACAATTTCCAATTCCTTCCCAAAATTTCATTTTCATTTCTTTATTTGTTTTCTCTCAATTGTTCTTACGAATTGAATGCAACAAACCCTAATCTTTACTTGAAATTCAATCAAATTTCGCTCAAACAAACAAACCCAAATCAAATAAAGACAAGAAAACGTAATTGAATTCAATTTTTCTGTTTCCATTTCTGTTTTTAGTGATTAAAAAGATTCAATCTTTCTTTAAAAATTTTCAGTTTCTTTTAAAAAGATTCAATCTTTATTGAATTTTCAGTTTTTTTGTTGTTAGGGTTTTTCTGGGTTTCTTGAGCTATGAGGATAAACGATGAAATCTCGCCGGAGGAGAAGGAGGAGGTGAAAACGACGTCGTTGTTATCTATACCACAGCCTCAAAAAACGGTGGTTGTTGGGTATGCCTTGACATCCAAGAAGAGGAAGAGTTTCTTACAGCCCAAGCTTGAAGCTTTGGCTAGGTATACTAAATTTTTGTTCTTTTTTTCATGAATGTATAAGCATGCATTTGTATATGAGTGTCTAGGTAGCACGGACACGGAGAAATGGTGTTATTTTAATGTTTTTTTTTTATGTTAGAAATGAAGTTTTGTGTCCAAAACGCCACGGAAATCGGTGATTGAATGAAGTGTTTCGATGAGTATCAATGTGTTTTTGATTTTTTAAAATATGTACTTTCTTGGTCTTAACATCAAGATTCTTGATTATATACCTAAAAATGAAGTTTCCTGTTCAAAATGCCACGGGAAACGTTGATGGAATGAAGTGTTTGATGTGTTTTGATTTTTTTTAAATTTGCTGTTTCTTAGTTTCTTAACATCAAGATTCTTGATTTTATACATCTATATGTATGAAACCATATGTTTAATTTGTAATCTTTGGATTGTGTATGTGGAGTTTATTGTTTTGTAGATTGCTATATAATTTCCTGAAATGGGTTGTTTTAGAATTCTTGATTTTTGCAAATTTTGGTGTTTTTGTTTTTAATATTATATGGTTCATGTGGGGCTTTATTTCAAGATCAGAGCTTTTACTCTGGTTGATAATGGTACATGATAATTTGTTTGGTTATGTATGTTCGTATCACATCTTGATATAGTTTTTGCAATTATTTTTACTATTAGAATTTAGACTTTACTTGAGGGTATCTGGAATCTTTCATTTTGCATTTCTAATTCTTTGTGGGAATATTCTTTTTAATGTACTCTTTCAATTGGCATCTGAGGAGGAACATAAATAAAGTCAATGTTTGGTGCTTTGTTCTGTAGTTTAAAATGGTTACTATGCAGCAAGTTATTTAATTGATTCTCTAAAGATTTTTTTTATTTATTGTTTAATAAATTTTGCTGTTTTTTTTCTTTTGGAACATAGTATTAGATTCAACCTTTAGCTTGTCGTTGCTGCTGATTATGTGCTTAGACTTTTGCTGCCTACCTTTCACATTCTTTTCTTCAGTGTATTAGATTTGCTAAATATCTCATTTTAACATGCACGTACACGGGTCAATGGTCTTATATATAGAAGGTTTTATTGGTTGGTCCAGCCGCAGTACTCCGCGATATCACAATTGGAAAATCCACTTGTGGGGTCCACCAATTTGTCGAGATCGACTTTAATTTTCTAAGCAAAGATCTATAGTTGTCGGTTTCTTCCATACAATAATGATGATATCTTCAATTTGTGATTATACTATAATAAGCTTAAACCTAAATTACTATAATTCCATCGGGACATGACACGTTTTGGCCAGGGGCGTTCGATCCTTGCCGCGTGGCTTATGGATTAATGAGCCTCTCGATGCAGAAAAATGACATGAGAGAATATTCTATAAGTGAAGACTACATTGTTGTTTTTTCTGAACTTTTTATTTGTGAAATGATTTTATCTTGTGGGTGTAGGGGGGAGAAAAAAGTTTGTAAATTTGCTCAGATAGATGGATTAAGTTCATTTGGTCATTTAATTTCTTTAATTTTTTTTAAATGGTGACTCTTTATCTACGCAGTCTATTAAATAAAGTAATTTAATTGTTGGTGCAGAAATAAAGGGATCTCGTTTGTTGCCATTGACGTAAAGAAGCCATTATTAGATCAAGGTCCTTTTGATGTTGTTCTGCACAAGGTTAGTGTTAGTCCCTCTCTTTCTTTCTCTATTTATATCAACTCTTTGCTCTCTCTCTCTCTCTCTCTCTCTCCCACGCGCACACAGAGAGGGAGCAGCACACACAAGCACCACATGGACATGTTTCCTTTGGTAGTATCTTTATGTTGGAAAAGCTCTTTAGTCTGCATCTATTTATTCTATGCTGTACTGCTTTTGAATAACTGATCAGGTCGTTGGTGAAATATAGTTCAATGTCTTTTTAGCTATTTGAACGAACTTATAAGCAGATGTCTGATGAATTTTATGTCTCTTGTAGTTGTTGGGAAAGGACTGGTGTGAAGCTATTGAGGTTTGTAATCTTGTCATTATGCCTATTGAATGTACTTACTGATTATTATGCAATGTATGAAATTTTTCGTTTCTGAAACTTAAGCAGCGTATTATTTTCATCAGTTTATACTGTAGCAACTCATTCTTATCCATTTGATTTTCCTTTTCATTTCATCTCTAAAGGATTACCAGCAAAAGAATCCAGAAGTAACTGTCCTTGATCCTCCTAGTGCTATACAACATCTACGAAATCGCCAGTCAATGCTTCAGGATGTTGCTGATCTCAACTTGGCTGGTCCCAATGGTAATCTTTTTAGCATATTCTCAACTTGGAGATTTCTTTATTCTCTTTCTTTTGGGTCCTTTCTGTTAAAAGGCTTTGCTTTTTGTTGAAGATTGTAATTCTGGTGATTCTGATTTGTTAGGCAATGGTTTATTGTTCCTGTAGGCAAAGTTTGTGTTCCAAAGCAAATGGTTGTCAATAAAGATCCATCATCCATTCCTCAGGAAGTTTCTAAAGCTGGGCTGAAGTTGCCACTAGGTAAAATTTCATGTATATGTGCAACTTGGTGAATAGATATGTAGTGAGCAACTGTGGACTCCTTTTACCGTTAGTTGAACAGTTTTGTTGGCCAGCTGTGGTTACGATGATGCCGGTAGTTACTTAAATTTTCTGCTGCTGCGTCAATTGTTTCACTGGATGCTATGTTGTTTAATTACTACTTTGTTAATACTGTAGTTGCAAAACCACTGGTAGTGGATGGAACTGCCAAGTCGCATGAGTTGTTTCTTGCGTATGATGAATACTCTTTGTCGGAACTGGAACCCCCATTGGTTCTACAAGAGTTTGTTAATCATGGTATGTCTTTTGGCCAAGGCAAGGACTTTTTTTCTGTTTTATTGTTGCTGTGATTGTATTGTTGTTTGAATTCTTTTTATTTTGTACTTTCTGTACCAGGTGGTGTTCTCTTTAAGATTTACATTGTTGGTGAATCTATAAAGGTCGTTCGACGTTTCTCTCTGCCTAATGTCAGTAATTGTGAGCTAGAAAAAGTTGCGGGTGTGCTTCGTTTTCCTAGGGTCTCGTCTGCCGCAGCTTCTGCAGATGATGCAGATTTGGATCCTTCTGTTGGTGGTAAAGCTTTTTGTTCTTGAAACTTCACATTTGTTTCTATGGGGGTGAATGAAAAAATTGACTTTACTGCTAAAGTAGTATTATAATGTGTCCGGTCTACCCTTTTTTTTTCCTAGTCGTAAGGGATGTACTTGCTCTGTTATAGTTTACTTTTTTGTTCCCAACTTGAAATTCTGTTAAGACGGTTGCATTAATTCTCTTAATTTTAGCCCGTGTCATGTGGTATCACAAGGCTGAACATAGTGAGCTAGTTTTATATTCATAAACGTAGTGGATTATTCTTATGCGTCTGTAGTATGACTTATAATTTGGTTGAGGTATTTCTCATTTTGTATTATTCTGGTACCTTCTTGCAGAACTTCCTCCACTTCCTTTACTGGAGAAGCTAGCAAGCGAGCTTCGTCGTCGACTGGTAACCTTTCTCTCTTCTCTTTCATTGTATTTCTCTTACTGCTTTATCTACCTCTATGTTTTTTTACAAATTCATTTTAATGCATTTTTCAGGGTCTCCAATTGTTCAACATCGATATGATTCGCGAGCATGGGACTAAAGATGTATTCTATGTGATTGACATTAACTACTTTCCTGGCAAGTAATCTATCTTTATGAATTTGTCTTCAAGTTTCTAATTTGTAGGATCATCAGTGTCTTGCTGTTTTTTTGGTATGATTTGGGCCCTCTGTTCTGTGCTTCTCAAACTGTTTTCGTACTTACAGAAATATTTCAGTCTATTTTTGTTGTGAAGTTAAAAAAATGGAATATGAACCCTTATGATTTGGTATTTTTTTGACCTAGTAATCATTCTATTGAAAAGCTGTAATCAGGAAACTAGTTGCGACCAGAAAATTTCTTGCTGAATTTTCTTTACACGACTATGCTGTTGAAAATAATAATTTTATTGAAGCTGTCATACCTAGAGATTTTTCAGATTAACCTGCATTTGTAGTGGAATGGAGTGTTTGTATTTTATGTTTAGTTAGTCTCATGCGATGTCTGGAATGTTCGCTTGGTGTATGTTTTCATGTCTACTTTGTTATTAGACACAGATGATTTGACATCACTGCAATTTATTGCAGGTTATGGGAAAATGCCGGATTATGAGTACATTTTCACCGATTTCTTGCTGAGCCTACCGCAGAACAAGTCTAAAAGGAGACCTTCGACATGAACTGAAAACAAAACGAACTCCGTTGTATATGAATGTTCGGTGCCGGTCAAAATCTCTTCTCTTGCAAAATCGAAGAACAGTCAATTTCTTTAGCTTCTGTAATTACTGAATGGGTATGAAATGCCCTTTTGCTCAAGCCACTACCATGTGAAGCAGGTTCTTGCTGTTAATTCAGCTGTTCTTTTTCTGATATTGGTACTGTTTTTAGGCGAAATGAGCAAATTCCGCCCCTGGTATGTCTGCATATCGGCCGACAGGAGTTCCCGTGTTATTCATATCAGTTGTATGAGTGACTCCTGTTGGCAATATATCGGATGGAACATATTCAATAATACATGAACTGGCTGGGTTGCATTTTACCCCATTTTTTATCAATCTTTTTGCCTTAATTCTTTTATATTTCATCTGTTTTTTATATGCCATTTTTTATCAATCATTTTCTTTGGTATTAAAGTGTAAGTTTGTTGTTAGTGGAAACCATAGTGTTCATGTGAAGATCTCTTGTTTATAGTATTTGTTTTTTTAAAATTAGTTTTTTCATTACAGGAAAGATCAAATTAGATAGTACAAAGGATATATTATTTCCTTCAGTATTAAAGTTTGTTTGTTTTTTCATTACAGGAAAGATCAAATTATTATTTAAAAAGGATATATCATTATTTGTCAACTATTTTTTGAAATGCTTAAATTGCTACTTTTAAAGAAGGTGGATTTTTTTTTTAATTTATTAGCCAATTGTTTTATAATTTTTTAGTGATCTTGAAATGGCCGAAGAGGTTTTATAATTTAATGAAACGATCATTTCCTTCGCAAATTTTTTAAAAAAGTAAAAAATATTTTTTACTATTTAGATTTAGTTAAAAATATTTTACAAAAATAGCAAGAAAAAATTGCAGAAAAGATTGCAATTTTAAATTTATTTTGAACATTTATATTTTTACTCTTTTACTCTAATGGTTTTAGTTGTATTAGTCTATTTTTAAATATCCTGTTTTGACAACTGCATACTTTTTTTTTCTTTTCCCTTCTCTTTTTCTTTCCTTTTTTATTTTTTCTTCTTCCTTTTCATTTTCTTCTTCTACTTTACATTTTTGTTGTTTTCTTTTATTTTATTTCATTTAATGGTGTTCTTTAGCAAATTTTATATAACTTTTTCTATAATTCATCTAATAATTTCGGTATATAACAAACAATAAAAATACAAAGTAAATAAGAAATCACTGATAAAAAATTGATCGAATTTGTCTCAATTTTTTTTTAAAACTGAATGTTTCACAATAGCCACCGGTATCCTTTATTCTAGATTTTATTCTTCTTCTTTCTATCTTTTTATCTGTTAATTTTTAATTTTTATTGACAATTTTGTTTATTATCAAAGACTATTGTAAATTGTTTGAAATTATTTTTAAATACATGTTGCAAATAGAATTAAAGACGTGCATTTCAATCCTAAAGCATTTAGGAAAAATAAAAAATCTTAGATATCTCATATTATATAATAAAGATGAAGAGGGAGAAAACAAAATATATTTTTCTGAACACCTTAAAAAATTATCATAACTATATTAAAAAAAGTAAAAAATTTATTGTTTATTGTTTATTTTTGATTTTTGATTTTTTTTTTGTTTTATTTAATATGCAATATTTTTTTATATCTTAATACATTTGGATCAATTTCATGACATGGCATATTCTATGATAAAAATGACGAGAAACAAAAATAAAATACATCTTTCTAAACGCCATAAAAACTTGCCACAATTATATTAAGAAAATTAATATTTTATTTTTTACTTTTGGATTTTTTAGTTTTATTTTGTATGAAGTGCTTTTATATCTTAATTAGACTTGTTCATGAGTTGAGTACTCGGCCCTTTCAGGCGCGTCCCTTTATGGCCAAGCTTGAACATTAGTTTTGTGTTCCAAACCCGAGCACGAAAAAAGCATGCTATTTGATAGGCGGACTCGAGATTTCATTTTTTTACAATTTTTATGCAGGCCCGATAAAAACGGGACCGTTTCCGCTTTATTGAGTGTAAGGGTCGGGTTTGGGTAGAAAATATGAGCTCGGACCGGACTTGAGTCGGGCCTTGGCTTACATAAAAGTTAGTAAAGTCCGTTAAGCTCGGTTCGAACCCGGCCTATGGACATATCTAATCCTAATAAATGTTATTGTTAAAATTTAATTATTAATTATTAACAAAGTATTAGTTTTATGTAATATTGTAAGGTAAAATAGAATACAAAATATAAGTTAGCATGAGAACAATCAAAATATAAATAATTAAAATTGATAGTTTAATATTTCAGAGAGGAAAGAACCTAATATTTTACTCTAATACAACAATATATATAAAACTTTAAAGAGTAGAGAATCTAATATTAGTTTCATTTCATATTTTAATACATTTGGATCAATTCGGCAACATGACATAATATAGGGGTGAAGTCACACTTTTTTTACCAAAGATACTTATACGAGTGGCGTATGAGTGATTCAATCTAAAAAAACTGAACCTAAATAGAGTGGCGTACTCTTTTTCCCACTTTATCAACTGCAACAGAAACCTAACCCTAACCCTAAAACTCACAGTACAATCAACAATGGCAAAGAAGCGAAAGCACGACGCTAAAGCCGCCACCGCCGCGGAGTCAGCAGAACCGCCGCAGAAGCTCCAGCACCAAGAAGAAGAAGCCGAGCCAGAGCAACAAAAACAAGAACTCGTAGACGAAGAATACGAACAAGAAGTCGAAGAAATCGAGGAAGAAGTAGAAGAAGAAGAAGCCGACGGAGACGAGGTTCCCGGCGATCAAGAAATTAAGGACGATAACGATGGCGGCGACGACGATGACGATGATGATCCGATTGAGAAATTGCTTGAGCCGTTTGGGAAGGAGCAGATACTGAATCTTCTAAAGGAAGCTTCTGATAAGCACACTGACGTGGCGGATCGGATTCGGAAAATAGCTGACGCTGATCCGGCGCATAGGAAGATATTTGTGCACGGACTTGGTTGGGATGCTACGGAGGAAACCCTAATTAATTCTTTTAAGCAGTTCGGTGAAATTGAGGATTGTAAGGCGGTTTGCGATAAGGTTACGGGGAAATGTAAAGGTTACGGTTTTATTCTGTTTAAGAAACGAAGTGGTGCTCGTAAGGCGTTGGTGGAGCCGCAGAAGAAGATTGGGAATCGGATTACTTCGTCTCAGTTGGCGTCCACTGGTCCGGTTCCTGGAGCTGGAGCGCCGAGTGGGCAGAGCGGGTTTCAGCCGCAAGTGTCTGAGTTTACTCAGAGGAAGATTTATGTGAGTAATGTTGGGGCGGATTTGGATCCTAATGCGCTAATGAGTTTCTTTGCGAAGTTTGGGGAGATTGAGGAAGGTCCTTTAGGTTTAGATAAGGTAACAGGGAAGCCGAAAGGGTTTTGTTTGTTTGTGTATAAGAGTAGTGAGAGTGCTCGGAGAGCGCTTGAGGAGCCCCATAAGAATTTCGAAGGTCATGTTTTGCATTGTCAGAAGGCTGTTGATGGACCTAGACATGGGAAATCGCAGCACCAGCCGCAACATCATCATCATAATGCTCAAAAATCTCATTATAATCGAAATGGGAATCCTGGCGGTTATAATGCTCCTGGTCCAGCGCATTTGATGGCGCCGTCTGCTCGACCGGGATTTGGGTTTAATCAAGGAGCTGCTGGAGCAGCTGCTTTGAATCCTGCACTTGGACAGGCGTTATCGGCATTGCTTGCTAGTCAGGGTGCTGGATTGAATCTTAATTTGTTAGGAAATTTAGGTTCTGCTGCTGGGGTTAACCAGGGTGGTGTGCCTGGGGCAGCAACTGGGATACAGAGTGGATATGGTACTCAAGCGAGTCCAGGAGTGATTGGATATGGGAATCAGGGAATGATGCAGGGTGGTTACTCAAGTCAGCAGGTGGGGCAGGGTAGTTCTGGAAGAGGGCAGCATGGTGTTGGCCAATATGGTGGTGGAGGGCCTTACATCGGTCAGTAGAAAAGGTTCTCTCTTCGGTAAGATATGCTTGCAAAGTTTCATGTCGAGTTTTGTTAATGACGAGAAAATATACTCTATATATATATATATATATATATATATACATACATACACACACACACACGGGCTCATAGCCTCATACAACACAACTAGGTAGCATAGACACTTCATTCAATCAACGTGTTTGAAACTTGACGTTTCAGACATGTAACTTCATTTTAATTTAAGAAACCTTAAAATAACAATGTTTCCTGTGTCCGTCCCTGTGCTACCTAGCTTCATATCAGTTTCGTTGCATTTGGTCATATTGTTGGGTTGACCAGTTTTCTTTCTCTAATAGTCTTAATTAGTCTTTATGGTGTTCATGCGATGTGTATACTTCTGTTGGGTTTTAGTATTGATACTTGTTCAATGTTATTGCATCTTCAGTCTCTTTACTTTACTAGCAGTAGCATTATGCTCATGTCTTTTTAGACTTGATTTTCTCTTGAAAGACTGATTTTACAACTCTGTGTGGTAACAACTCTTGCAACTTGTTTCTTCCCCTTAAAGGTGAGTTTAATTTTCCCGGAGTTCTTGACAATTCTTGCAGGATTTTGTTATAATTTCTACAACATCGGATGCACTCTGGAGTTCATAGTTTGCCAATTTAAATTTCTTCATTGATTTCCATCAAATTGATAATACAATGATTTTTTAATGCTAGTGTTTAATTTACCTTTAACTGATGATTTTTTGCCTCTTTTTGTTGAAGGTTTTTAAATATTGTTTTCGTTTGAAATTGTTGGCTTTATTTGTTTTTACTCATTTTGCAGATCCCTTATAGGTGTATGCATCAGTCTTTTATGTAATGGCCTGCCGATTCTTCTGAAGTTTTTGGAGCTTATGCAAATCAAGTCTTTCTAAATATGAACAAATGCTGCTTTTGCTTATTCGAAAGAGGCTCTTAAACTGTTTTCTATTTTTTCTACTTAGCTTTGTTTCTTTCGCATTTCCATTGTTTAAAATATTGTATTTGTTACAAGATTAAAAGCTTTGGGAACAATTTTACTACTTTCATGAACAATAAGTACTGAGTACTGTTTACAGTGAGCGACTTTGAACAACATTAATCCTAGTTTTCACTGGTTAAGTGGTCTTTGAATTTTTACTTCAAATCTCATGGTAATGATTTTCTCTTGCTCGCAAAATGGATTTTGCAGCTTTAGTTTTGTAATATTCGCAACTTTAAATTACTTGTTTGTCTGCATGCTCTGAGATTTTAAACATTGCATTGTGTTATACTTGAATTTCTATGATCAGCCAACAATTGAAGCTCAGATTGTATTGAAATATTTTACTGCTGGTCATTTTTAATGCTGGTTGAGCGACCATTCTTATTACTAAGTGTGCAGTTGGGTCAAATCAAAGTACATAAAGAAATCCTAACGTTTATTCTTCCTTTGTGCTTATAACGTTTTAAGAATTTTCGAAATACGGATTTTGATCAAATGTTTTTAAAGACTGAGTATTTGAAAGACTCTCGAAAAGTTCGTGTTATTGTTCTATTAAGAGTTTCCATTCTCACTAGGTTTAGTTGATTGGTATCTTGGAAGTTGCCTTACCATTTGACTTGGATGTCATACAGTAATACTTCTTTTTCCAATTTCTATTTTTGACCGACTTAATGTCTTTTGGGTTTCATGCACATTTAACTAAATACTAAATCACAAGTTTGCTGATTGCAGTAGAGTCATAGGTGAAATGAACTTCTTATTTATATTTTCTAGAGAGTTTTGACAGTATAGCAGGTGGGATCCAGAAAATTATGGGACTAGGTAATGTAACCGAAGCTCTGGCACAAAGTGTTACTGCTAGAGTTGTGACCGTGACAGAGTATGTCAAACAAAATGGTCTCTTAGGACTTGCTCATGGACTTGAGTGTGCGTTCTTGGAATTTATTGTACAGCCAGTTATTGGAGCATTATGTTATCCTTTTGTCGCAAGAGTTGGCCGCTCAGATGCAACTTGTTTTGAAGCTAGTTCTGAATTGCCAATGCTCTCCTATCGAGAAGCTGGGAGTGTGTTCTCAGAGAGAAGCCGTTTGACAGGTACAGTAGCTTTTGCTTATTTGCTTTATTTTGTTGTCTATATGAGTGAGCAAGTGAAAAAAACGGGTTTTTGGATGATCCAGAATGACCACATACCAGAGCTGTTCCATGTTCTCGTCTTCTAAGCTCGGTCAGTCCTAATTGAATTATATTTTATCTACCAAAATATTTAACCCCTCTTTTTAAGGATATTTTTCTTGCCCTTTTACGGTGATCTAGAGTTCCTGTGTGAAATATGGACAATAGTTAGATCTAGTTTCAGGCAGGGGCGCGGAGGTAGGGGTGAGGGTGGGCAGCCGCCTCCCTCCGCTTGCTAGAGACCTCCTAAGGGGTATTCCAGTGGCTGGGTCAATCAATGGAGCTTCCGTTGTTTTTCTTTAGTTGCAGAGTTTCTGCAACTGTTATTTTTATATTTTATTTTCGGTGTCGTTTGGCCTTTTTTCAATTTTTTTGAGGATCAAACGACTAATAAAAGACCGAATGATATATGAAAATAGGGGAAGCTAAACATCAGCTTCTCTTTTTGTCCCCTCCATATTTCAGTTGTCCTGATTTTTTCATTACTAAATTTTGCTCTCCAAGAGTCACAATCCTGGCTCAGCCACTGTTTTTGGCAACGGTTGTGTGCAATAATTTTTCTTGTTTCATTGTATGAGAAGATCGAATCTGTTGAATTCCAAAGTATTTTCAACCAAATTGTTTTAAAACCGAATTCTCAGCGGATATATTTGCTCATTGTATTTTGATCCCTGTTGTAAATTTGTACGAGCCAATATTAAGAGAGATGAGTTATTTCTTGGAGCAAATGTGAAGATTCCACAATTGGAACAGAAGGGCTATTACTTGCTATAGGTTAATTTGAGATTCTATGAGCTATTTTATTTTGCTTAGTCTGTAATTATAAGCATAATTGATGATAAAAAAAAATTGCCATTTCAGTTTCTTGTGTGCTTGTTCTCTCGGCAGTCAGCATTTCATTGTTGAATCACATGCCAAACTCATTCTTTAGTAAAATGGGAAATTTAAGTTTCTTTGTATAGCAAAAATACCAAATATAAAAATGTAAACTACATAAAAACATTTTGAAATTAAATTGATCGATTCTTTTGAGTTACAATGTCTACTCAAGCTATGGTTTAAACATACTTTTGTTGAATCTTGAATTAATTGTTTAAAGAAGTGGTAAACAATTAAAAAACAACATAAAAACATTATAAAGTCTGTCATCTTCCTTGTTTTGGTTGATGCAAAACAATATCAAGTGCATTATTTAATTTGAAATTAATTGCTCTCTGTTTTGAAATATTGTCCCCTTCAGAAAATGTTTTTGTTTTATAATATTTGTCATTTTAAAATATCAAAAAAAGTATTTTATTGCTATTATTCTACAGTATTTCTTATTAATTTATTGAAATAATACAAAAGTACAAATAAAGAGTTAAAATAATTAATGTTAACAAGTTTTAGAACGAGTTAATTTAGTAAAAATACTTATAAGTTTAGATATGTTTATTGTTTTTTTAATTTGTGTGAAAATGCCTAAAGCGACCACTATTTTAAAACAGAGGGAGTACTCTTTTTATTTTAAATTGATATGCAGTGTTTTAAATTATAAACTTTTAATTATTAGTTAAATAATTACATATTACACATATACGTATTAATTATAGTTCAATGCTTTCTCTACTCTAAAATGGTAGGTCGTTTGAATAATTATGATAATTTGGTTAAGAGATTCTTTTAATTTAATCTTTCAATAATTTTTTTAAATATATAAATAATATGTTATGATTAGTTTTTTTTCCGCTTAAATACACAAAAAATCACCAACTTTTGCGTGTTTTTAGTACTTAACATAATCTTTTAATTTTGGTAAAAAAAACATGAACTTTCAAAATTTTGCAATTAAAGACATCAGAACCGTTTTGGGTGAAAAATGACACCGTTTTACATTAAAACGACGCCGTTTTTAATGTAAAATAATACTATTTTTCAAAATAAAACACACATGGTCTTAATTGCAAAAAATTGGAAAGTTCATGTTAAATATGCGAAAATTAAAATATTATGTTAAATACCAAAAACAAGCGAAAGTTGGTGATTTTTTTGTGCATTTAAGTCTTTTTTTTATCGGTGTGTTTTGCATTATATTTTTTCTATGAATGGAGAAATTAATTTATTTGAGAAAACTATGCACATTTACTATCAATTGAGATTTATAATTTCAAAATTATTTATCAAAAACAAAAGTAAGTTATAATTTGAAATATAAATAAGGTGGCCTATCAATTAAGAACGGAGAGAATATGTTTTAAATAGAAAAAAATTGATAAAAAATACAAAATCAATATTACAATAAATAAATGTATCGTACTACATCAAAAAGGATAATAGATACGTCTTGTAAATTAATTAATTTTATTTATATAAATTAAAAAGAATATGTAAATTAGAATATTTATTTTTGTATTTCTTCTAATCTGTCTATTAGTTATAACAAGAAAGTAGTAAAAAGCAAATATTTTTGATTAATATATCATTGATTTGTATAAAGTTTTCATCTCGTGATCTTATTAGTTGGTTTGTTCTTCGTCCGACTGAGAAGAGACCTATCAGGTCTGTTCTGCGGCAGCAGTGAATGTTTCTGGCAATGGTGGTGGTTTTCGGGAGACGGCAGGTGGGTGGGTGCCGGTTAGGAGGTTGGATGGGTGGGTTTGATTGAGTTGGTGTGGATGGGTTTGGTTGGATTTGTTTTTTATTTTTTTATAGTTAATTAATGATTTTTACCTGTATTTTAGTCATTTGGACAAAAGGAGTTTTCTAGCCATTTAATATACTCTAAAGGGTTTAGTAATATTTTTTTAGAGGGTTTTGTGATAGGAGACCATAGAATTAGGAACTGTGGTTGATTATTATTCGGGCTGGGTATGTACAAATACGAAATACAATTAAGCTAAACATGAATATGACACTATGGGTTACACCTCCGAGATGTATAAACATATTTAATAAATGTCGATAGATAACTTTATTTATGTAATATATTTAAACTTATTTAGCTGTTTAAATAATTAAATTTATTTAATATAATATGAAGTAGTTTTTTTACTACATATTAAAATAAATAATATTAGAATTATATTAAATATAGTAGAATATATAAATCATGTGGCTTCTAAAATTATAAGAGTTCGTGCTCAAGTAGGTTTAATACAAATCTCATAATTTTTTTTTGAGAAATGGATGTGAAAATAAAATTAACAAAAAGAGAAAAACGTTGGCTACATAATTTACTAGGATAAAGGGTAAATCTACTTTTTAAATTTGTATTTTGATATTAAATAAATACTCTTATAATTTAATATTTTTGGGAACTAAATCTACAAACTTGTATAGTTTGGGTTAAATAAGTTATTTTAAATTTTATCGGTTAATTAAATCTTCAAACTCTTTTAATTTTGATTAAGTAATTTTAAAATTGTTTACGTTAAAAGCGGATCTATTTAATTTTGATATATAAATTTAAAAAAACACTTAATTAAGTGAAGTGATCTATTTGATTTAAAACATAAGTTTGATGCTTTAATTGATCTAAAAGAATTAAAATATAATTATTTGATCCGAGACATAAATTTGAGGGCCGGATTGAGCTTTTGTTCGAATTATTAAATTGAGCTACTGAATTTCTACAAACTGACCGGAATTCTTTGCCACCTTCGGCGCCGCATCACCGTCACCTTTGTCCATCTTCTTCTTCTTCAAGTCGGTATGGTTCAATCATGTAATATTTTTAGGTTTTGAATGCAATTTGGTTCTTTTTATTTGTGTTCTGAGTGCAATTAAATTCAGTAGTTTTAGGTTTTTGTGTGCAATTAAATTCAGTATTCTAATTCTTTGATGCTAGTGAAACTAATGGAGAGTTTAAGGGTTTGAAATGGTTGCTGACAAATTTATTTCTCTTGATTGGAAATGGTGATTTAAGTCAAGTTAGTGAATTTCAAAATGTATAATCGCTATACTTAAGGAATTTATTTTCTTGAAATGACATTTTAATTAGTTTAACGATGAGTTTTACTACGAAACACACATCTTCGTGCGTAAATTTTCGGTGTATTTAATTTACCTTTACATAGTTATCTCGAATTGCATAATTTGCATTGCTAGAACTTGGATGCTGTCTTTGCAAATTAGGCACGCTTAGCTCAAGCATAGAAATCTTCGGACGATGTTGTGTATTTAATGTTCTTATTTCTTCTTGTATTGTTTGTGCTCATTATGTACCACTCCTTACATATTGATATCTTCGTAACCTTCCGCTTAGTATTTGTTGCCGCCTTTGGTCTCAGAATAGTAGTTAGAGCGAGAATGGAATTTTGCCCGACGTGTGGAATTTTATTGAAATACGAGCAGCCAAGCATGGGTCAGCCATCCAGATTTTATTGCTCTACTTGCCCCTATTTTTGTTCTATAGAGACCCGGGTATATATTTCTAATTTTGTTATTGTTTTCCTATTTTGTTAATTATTCTATAATTTAAGTAATGCATAAGATGGTTTGTTTATAATTTATTTTTCAGGTTAAGATAAAGAGGAAACATCAGCTGGTGAAAAAAGAAGTAGAGCCAGTTTTTACCCTTGCTGATATGATGAAAGGCGGTTCTGAAACTGATAGTGCGTCTCTTCCTTGTGTTTATAATATTTTCTAGTTCATAGACTTCAAATTTTATTCTAGAAATATTTTGCTTGTATATTTTTGTTATGTTTTAACTTTTTTTTTTTGCGGCAGATGTAACGTGTCCTCATTGCAACTTTGGAAAGGCCCGTTTCCATGAGCTACAGATTCGGTCGGCCGATGAGCCTGCGACTTTGTTTTTCTGTTGCATGAATGATAAGTGCTCAAAGATGTGGCGTGAGAATTAGCTACTTTTTCATGCATTTCTGGTAAGCAAATATTTCAATTTCTCGTTTCTCTCTGTGTGCTTGATGAGCATTGATCATATCAATTTCTTATGTAAAGCGTGCAACTATTTAAATTCTTATGTGAGGTTTAAATATTGTACTTACAAAAGTTAGACAATCGTATTCACAAAACTATTCATAGCATGAATCAAGATAATTGATCTAGAACAGTATTGATTGATTGATCAATTTGTTTCGTGAGCTATAATTAAATTCTGATAAAAAAACTACAATTCAATGTAATTTGTTTATTGATCATGCATTATTTACTCTTGAGTCACACTAATAGGCCTATATTGATACGATTAATTAAAATTTAACACTTTTTTTTATTTTCAGTGTAAATGGAACATTTTTTTTTCCTTTGCAGAGAGAGTAAGAAATTATCGTAAATTTATGAGATTTTGATTATAAACTGCGAGTCATGATTGCGGTACTCTTTCTGATATTCTTCCTTTGTTTTTAGTCTGATCTTTTAGAATAATAAATCATTGAAGTGTTTTAAAGCAGAGCAATCCAAATCTCCAGTTGAGATGGAAGTACAGCAAAAATGTACTATTGTTTATTCAACTGGAATATATATTATCTGTGGCCTTAAATTTAAATGCCGATACGTTCCAAGTTCAGTATTTTGCTTGAATAAAATGAGCAATGTGAAACTTATATCTTGAATGGACTGTGAAATTATTTTCTTGTTTCCAGAATACAGAAAGTGATAATTCGAGAAAAATGCAGCTGATTGTTCAGACTAGGAGCAAGAGCCGAGAGGTAATCAACTCAACGCAAAATCCAAGCCGTGGAATTTGTTATGATGCTGATTCTACTTAGGGACTGCGGTGACATTTTGCTCTTTTATCAACCATATCTATAGATGGAATTATGCGTCTAGAACTTCACTTCTACTTTTCTTGCTCCTTGTTCCTCGTCTTTGTCGAGTTTCTGTTTTTTTGAAAATACTTTTGAAATTTGCAAAATTTTAGTTCGTTATCTTCAACCTCGAGGTTTTCTATGAAATATCCCACTATATGCTGCCCTTACCTATACACGGTTCATTGGTTCAGCATTCAGAAACTTCGTCCATGTTAAAGCAGACTAGTTTGTATTTGACCAAAGGTAGCTTAGTAACAACAATTCCACTACGAGCTCATACATTTAACAGTATTGTCGCGCTAGGCCATTGAATTAGTTTGGTTCAGTTCAGTTTGATCGATTGAAATTGATCAATTAAAATTTATGTTTTTTTATATCGAACTGAATTAAACTATAGGTTCAAATTGATATGAAACCAAATTGAATTGTTTGGTTTCCTCAGTTCGGTAAAACAATTTTGATATTTTATACTCGCGACTTTTGAAAATAGCCATCAAAGATAACTGTTATATATCTGACCCGTTCTAGCACATAGCGAGTCCTGTCGAAACAAAAGATTCGACAAAAATGCCAAAGTAAAGAGTAATATGCCACAACTTATACATAAATATCTATAAACAACTACAAAACGTCTAGATGATTAGTCAATCCAGCAAGTCAAACCCGGTTAACACAAGAGAGAAAAAACGCAACATGCAAGCTTATAAGATCGAAACATACGCATCAGTTTAAGAGAGAGCATAGTAAACCAGGCTAAGAATAGCTCGGACCCATTCGAAAATAGAATCACTATCACATTAAGTTAGAGATAATCAAGTATAGAGTGAAACTCTCACTCGAGTAAGTGCAACTTGAACCATAACTGATTAAAAAAATTTAACACACTTATAAAAATTAATAACTAGTTTAGATGAGTAGGTAATAGTTTTCTTCCTTGATGTTACTAGAAATTAAGTACCTAATTAGAGGCAAGAGATCATTATTTCTTGGAAGATTCTGTTTTGGTTAGTTAATTTTGGCATTAATCATTTGTCTCACTTATCCATTCTAATTTGCCATGGGAAAGATTATTCAATCATAATTAAGTAGGAATACTTTGACTTTATTTTTACACAGCTTACTTGGGTTAGTTGAGCTATTAAATAATATTTGCTTATGTTGAATATAAGCAAATTTTGGATTAATTTACTCCTATCTCAATTATTGTTTATTTATTGAGCAAAAGTTCATTTCTGCATATTGTTTTCCTTTCCTCCCTTTTCTATGGCGGCTGCTTCATCTCAACATAAGAAATATGATGTGTTCATTAGTTTTAGAGGTGCTGATATCCGAGATGGTTTTCTCAGCCATCTCCATAAAGCGTTGGTTGATGAAGGAATCGATGCTTTTGTTGATGAAAACCTTGAAAGAGGAGAAGATGTCACAACTTCCCTTTGGAAAACTATTGAGCAATCCTATATTTCTATAGTGATTTTCTCGGAAAATTATGCATTTTCTCCTTGGTGTTTGGATGAGCTGGTGAAAATTCTCCATTGCAAGAAGACTATGGGACATATAGTCATACCGATTTTTTATAAAATAGATCCCACCCATGTTCAAGAGCTGAGTGGGAGTTACGCTGTTGCAATTGCTAAGCATAAAGAGGATTTCAAGGACTCGTTGGACAAGGTGGAGAACTGGTGCCGTGTTTTGAAAGAAACATCAGGAATGTCAGGGTTGGTTTCTCAAGATGTTAAGTAAGTTAATATATATATCTCCATTACTATCTTTCTTTACAAATTAAGCGTCATCTTTACCAGCCTATTTGGGTTGTCTGCACTAGAATCATAAAACTTAGTATACTCTTAAGTTCTTTTTAGTTTCATAATTTCTTATATTTGATCGTTTTGTGTTTTGTACATGACTAGGCATGACTCAAATCTTATAGAAGAAATTGGGAAACACATAATAAAGAACTTGGAAAGTATGTATCCACTTGATTCTTGTATGGATGAGTTAGTTGGAATGGACTCACGGGTAAGTAAAGTTGAGTCATTATTATGTCTCGAGTCATTAGACGTGCGAGTCGTAGGAATTTGGGGAATGGGTGGTATTGGAAAGACCACAATTGCTAACGTTGTGTTTGATAAAATTCGTCATCAATTTCCTAATCAATGCTTCATAGAAAGGGTCAAGGAAAAGTTAGAAAGTTGCACACCTGATCATTTACAAAGTGAGATTCTTTCAAAATTATTGGAGACAAAAAGTTCAAATACAACTGCCCCCATTTTGTTATCACCTTTTAATAAAAAAAGGCTCTCACGAAAAAAGGTTCTTCTTATTCTTGATGACGTGAGTGATTTAGTTCAAATAGAGCGTCTAATTAGACAAGTTGATTATGGTCCATGCAGTAGAATTATTATGACAAGCAGAGACAAACAACTACTGAAGAATTGCGGTGCAGAAATATATACAGTTGAGGAATTATATGAGACGGAAGCTCTTCAGCTCTTTTGCTTGCATGCCTTTAGGAAAAGTACTCCAGAAGTAGGATATGAAATGCCTGCAGAAAGGGCCGTGGAATACAGTCAGGGCCTTCCATTAGCTCTGAAGGTTTTGGGTTCCAACTTATATGGCAAAAGTAAGGAAGAGTGGGAGGATGAATTGCAGCAACTACAAGATACATCAGATGATAAAATTCAAAAAATACTGCAAATTAGCTATGATGGGCTATCTTCGAAGGACAAAGAAAATTTTCTAGATATTGTTTTTCTTTTTAAATGGAAACTAAATAGAAATATGGTTGAAATTATGCTTGGCATTCCTGGCTCAAAAATTGGAATTAGCCGTCTCATTGACAAGTCTCTCATGCATATTTCATCAACTAACGAGTTAGGTATGCATGACTTGATAAGACAAATGGGCAAGGATATTATTTGCAGCAAAAACCAACTTGGCAAACATCGCAGGCTGTCGCATCCCAAGGAAATATGTCATGCAGTGACACAGAATAAGGCAAGAAACTTAATAAGTTCACTTTTTGTCTTGTGTTTTTAGTCTTAATTGAAAATATCATTTTGCCTAATTCATACATTCGGTACTCATTTGCAGAGGACTAAAACAATTAGAGGTATATCACTAGACATGTTCATAACTAAAGACGTGCAGTGCAGTCCTAAAGCATTTGAGAAAATGGAGAATCTTAGATATCTCATATTTCATCATGGAGATGCAGCTGGAAAAAACATAATTCATATTTCTGAACGCCTTAAATCTTTGTCCGATGAGTTAAGGTTTCTGCACTGGAAAGGATGCCCTTTGGAGTCACTGCCATTTAATTTTAGTGCAGAGAAACTTGTTATACTTGACATGGTTGGCAGCAAACTTAAAACACTATGGACAGGAGTTCAGGTAGGATGCTACTTTTATTCAAATGTATGCAAGTGTTAATTGTGAAGTTGATTTGATGTAGTGTTGATTTGTTTCCTTTGATTTCAGGATCTTAAAAGTTTGAAATGGATTGATCTCAAAAATTCAAAGGACCTAGTTGAAATTCCAGACTTGTCTAAAGCTGTAAACCTTGAAGTTTTGATCTTACAGGGCTGTAGTAGTTTGGTTGAGATTCCTTCATCTATTAAATATTTGAGCAAGCTGGTTGATTTGGATTTATCCAATTGTACACATCTTTGCAGCTTACCAAGTTGTCTTCATTTGGAAAGTCTTAAGAAACTTGATCTCAGCTTTTGCTCAGAAATCAACCTGTTACCAGACATTGCCTGTTACGAATGGCATGGTGGATCAGAACGCCCCCCCATATCCTATCAACTTTCTTCGTTGAATTTGCGTGCGTGCTATAAGCTAGAGAGTCTTCCAGACAGCATTTGCAATCTAAAATGTCTTACAATATTATCCATTAAGAATTGTGTAAACCTGCATCGACTGCCCGAGAACTTGGGGAATTTAGAGTCTCTAGAGACCCTTAAAGCCGCTGGAAGTGGTTTGAGAGATTTACCAGAAAGCGTTTGCCATCTCAAGTCTATACAATGGCTACAGTTCTCTGCTTGTAAAAGTCTAGTAAGATTGCCGGTCAATTTGCTAAATTTAGAGTCTCTACGGGGATTGGAAGTAAAAAATTGCACATCATTGAAATTATTATTCCAGCCTGCGAAGGAACAACACAAGCATACCAAGTTTGAATTTGAAAATTGCGTGAATTTGGAAGAGGAGGAGCGTAATAAAATGATGAACATCGTATTTGAAAGACCTTGGCTTAGCCACCTATATTTGGTACCTCTCTTTTCCTTTTACTTGATTGACATTTTCTTATTTACTCATATTTTATATGAAAATTTATTTTCATAACATCCAACATATTCGGTTTTAAAATGACGAACTTCCACTACACATGTTGCATTTATTTGTGGGACGAGTGTAACGATTATTTTTAAATAATCAATTTATATACCATTCATCCAATACTCCATTCGTCGGATAATTATAGAAAAAGTTACTACTTTTCTTGTGTGCCATAAAGATAGAAACAATCGCTACATTATTTTAGGTAAGATTTTTTTATTAAAATACCCTTACAATATAGTCATATTAGCATTAAATATAGTTGCTCTACAATGATTCCTTAGAAATTAAAAGGGTATTGTAGGAATATTATTATAAAATAACTATAACTAGTTAGTTTCCTATTTCTTGTGAAAGTTAATTTTTTTTTTTTTATCTTTATGAGACTCAGAGAGTAGTTTGTTTCAAAAAAATTATACTCTATAAGTATGAAGTACACTTTTCAAGAGTACACATTAATCATAAATTTAGGATATATCAAATGAAAAATTCTTATGTCGTTGTGTGGCACAAACTAGGTTTAGGCAAAAAAATGTCTCGAGCATAAGAGCTCCTTTTTTTATTTTAATTATTGAAAGCTTTTTATCTAGTCCTAATAAATGTACTGCACACAATATTTTTATTTATTTTTATATGTAACATCAGCTAGAGTTAAATTCTGATAAAAGAACACTGCAATGAAATTTAAGTTGTTCATTAGTTATGTATTATTGACTGTTTGTAGTGATATTTGATGGTACAGTCCATCTCAAATCTGCATCAGTTATGTATCCCCGGAAGTGAAGTAGAGCAGAGGATGAAGTACAAAAATAAGAACGGCTCTTCAATGTCTTTTCAATTTACGCAATTCGAGCGGTTATTGGACATTAGAGGGCTATATTTTTGTGCTGTTTTTGACCCCAATCTGATAAATCTTCCATTGACAATAATTGATATTGGATGTACAGTTACTCTCATTGGTGAACATAGAAGCTTGTGTGCTAGACGAGTCTACGAACGCTCCTATTTTCCAAATCTTCAATCAAAACACGTTTTTCTTTGGCGTGATGATTTTAGGCTGCCATATAACCCTCCTCTCGGTCATATAGACTTCGTATTCTACCTTTTAGTTAGTTCTAAGGAACCACGATGTGATTATCCGATAATCGAGTGTGGGGTGCATCCAGTATTTTATGACGAGTTCATTTATGCATCAACAGATAGTGACAGTGGTAGTGATGATGATGATGATGATGGTGATGATTGACTGATTGATTGTTGAGTTATCTGATGATCATGACTTGATAAATAATTGGAAGATACAGAAATAGTCCATCTTAGACTCGTCTATTTTTACATCAACGAGAGGCTATTATAGCAATTAAGACCACAATTTACTTGTGCAACTAATCTTTTAAATATTAGTGTAAATGAAACATTTTTATTGCTGCACTGTTTCTTTATTTGTAGTTTGATCTTTTAGGATAATAAATCATTGAAGTGCTAAAGCAGATCAAACCAAATCTCCGATTGAGATGGAAGAACAGCGAAAATGAATAGTTTATCCAACTGAAAATGTTTTTCCAATTTTTCTATTACCTGTGGCCTTATATTTAACTACTGATATGTTCCAAGTTTAATATTTTGCTAGAATAAAATGAGCAATTACTCATTTCTTGAATGAACTGTGAATTATTTTTTTGTTTCCGAAATGCAGAAAATGACAGTTCAAGAAAATACGTCTGATTATTCAGACGAGGAGCAAAAACCGAGATGTAATCAACTCAACGTGAAATCCATGCCATAGAATTTTCCATCGTCCTGATTTTATTCAGGACTGTGATGCCCTTTTGTTTGTTTATCAACCATATTTAGAGATGAAAAGAATGCGTGTAGAACTTTAATAAACGAGTAGTTCTAGTTCTTTTGCTCCTTTTCCCCGCCTTTGTCGAGATTTTTGCAAAATTTTAGTTCATCATCTTCAAACTCGAAATTTAGTATGAGATCTTTTAGAGAACCCAACATATGCTTCCCTTAATTATTCATGGTTCCGTACTTGGATATTTCCTCCATGTTAAAAGTAGGATGGTCTTAATTTCATAAAGCTAGCTTGATAACAACAATTTCACTCGCTATGAGCTAATGCATTTAACTGTAGTTGGAGCTAGGGCTATGCATCAAATTAGTTTGGCTCAGTTTTGTTTCAAATCGTCGAAAATCAATCAATTAAAATTTATTACATGTTCAAATTGGAATGAATTAAGGAAAATTATAGAACATAATTGTTGAGACATGCCATTCGTACAACAAACCATACATCCTGAATTGAACTATAAATTCAAATTGATATCAAACTAAATTGCGTGGTGGTCCCACGATTAAAAAAAAGTCCAACAAGTCAAATTCGGATGCAAGCTTAGAAGACTGAAGTATACTCATCACAGTTTGAGAAAGAAGCATAGTTAGCCGGAATAATAATAGCTCGAAACAAGAAAGAAACTATTTAAAAATAGAACCATTCTGAAATAGGAGGGATCTTTAGGTAAACTCAATCCACACCACGTCATCTGTACACTAAACCAATAACATTATAACACCTCATTAAAATGAGGATATTTTTGTAATTTTATTTTTTATTTTTTTACGCTTTTAAATAATGATATTATAAGAATACCCTCATTTTAATGAGTTGTTATAATGTTATTAGTTTAGTCCACGGATGACGTAATGGACTGAGTTTCCCTAAAAAATTCTCCCGGAATACAGATAATGAAGTATAGAGCGAAGCTCCCACCCGAGCTAAGAACTCCTACCATAACTCATTATAAAGATTATAAAACTACCATAAAAGTTATTTGGCATAGTAAAAAACGACTTAAACGCTGCATACATCCAACACATTCTTCTAAAAAAAACTTCTTTTTGAGAGGAAAGAGATAACAAAAGAAAAATATTGAGAAAAATCTTAGAAGTTACAAACTTTTTTTATATACCTTTTAGGGATGGGACAAATATGCCCCTAATGTTTGCAGTCAGGCGCAAATATACCCTTTAAGGCTAAAAAGGGCAATTAAACTCCTAATCTATACTATATATAAAAGTACGGATGGTGGAGGAGACAGACAAATTTACTGAATAATTCTTTTCAGTTTACTACTAAATAAAGGTTTTATAGTCATTAACTAATTAGTTATTAAATTAATCACTATTATAATTAAAGTCCTAATTAGAATAGGTAGCTAAATTATCTCCAATTTAGTTTTATTTTAGTATGTAAAAAATAACCAAATTGTCTCCAAATTAGTAGGAATACCTATTTTTTAGTTTGATTGAACTACAAAATTAATATATATTATTATTTAAATTTCTATCTTATTATTTTTAAAGATATTATTAATAAAATTAAGTTAATTATTTAATTATGGTTATTATAAAACCAAAATAAGAATAAATTCAGTATAAAAAAAATTAATAACCGAATATATTATATTTACTTTACAAAAATTCTTAACTAATTTAATATTAATTATATATACAAATTGATATAATTATAATAAATTTACTAATATGTTCATTGACGAGTTACGTTACGAGCCACGTGCATAGCACGTAATGCGAAACTAGTGTCTTTAAAAAGAGACAAATAAGCCTTTTTCCTAAACGACGTGTTAACAGTGTGTGCACGGTGTGTACATTTTGACATGGGGAATGTGAATCCTACATGACATTCCTAAATCGAATTGCATATTTTTAGCTTTTTTTATAATGAAAAAAAAAACAATTTCAAAACTTAAAAAAAAATCTCAAATCTAATCAATCAAGAACCATAATTTAACGCGTTAAAATAAAATCGAACAAAAAATTTCAATAAGTTAGGGGTGTATTTTCTGTTTCCCCTATATTTTTAGGGGTGTCAAAACGGATCATATAGCTGATAACACGATTCGCCTAACACGTAATTTGACAAATCTGAGTTGAGCCTTGTCCCATCCCTAAACTGGTTGAAAACGTGTCAACCAGTTTATGACACGAAATAAATGTGCCGTGTCACAGATTGACTCGCGAAACCATCTAACTGGTTACAAATTATATTATCTATACTATATTATAATCCTGAGCTCCACAAAAAAATTTCAACATAATTTTGACAAGTGGCACTCTTAAATTATGACATGTGGACTGTCCATACCCATAAAATCTCTCAAACAGTAACGTGCGCAGAGTCCTTCGGCCTTCTCCAACAGCTTCATCTTCCATTGCTCTTCAAGCCGTTACACAACTGTGCAATCGATCAACTTCAAGTTCAGCTATGTGGCACCACATAAATTCAAAAAAAATAAAACAGAACTCTCGACTTCATCACCCAATAGAAAAAACAAAGCCCCATTTGCCTCTTCAATCTTCCATGTTCCAACCAAATTTAGTTTGCTCCAGAATCTCAGAACGGAAAATATTAAACTCGTCAACTCAGGTAACGTTTTATTTTGAAATGTTCAATTGTTTTGTTGTGCCACGGTACCCAGATTCATTAGTTACTATATTCCCATTGGTATGCACATCAACTGCTCGATTGAATGAATGGGTTCAGGCGTTCTAGGCAATGATTAAAGGCTTTCCTCTTTAACAAAATATTGTACAGATGTTTATGTGCAAAATAGAACACAGAGTCGTTATAATTTACTGCTTCTATAAGTTCAATACGAAATCTGTTTTTCCCGGATTAAAGATCCCTGTTCATTTTTCTGTGTTAATTAGTTGGTTGACAGAAAAACAAACTTCATACTCTAGATGAATGCAATTGTGGCAATATTTGTTTCTTGCTTTTCTCAGGTTCACCTGTACAAGCTATCACATGTATTGTTGCTACTAAGGTAAAAAATTCTAACCAATTACTTAATGAGTGTTAGCTAGAGTTTCATGCCTTTATAGTAACCACTTATTTCGTTTTTTTTTTTTTTTTTGCATTTCGTTAGTCAATAATCTTCCAAAGAACTACGCTATGACAATCACATGTTATTCTCTACCGACATTGACATGATTTTACAATTGCGGAGATTGATTCTAATTATTGCTGTAAAAGTTAGAGAACAAACTTTGAAAATAATATCAGCGCAATTCATTCTTCATAGCGGATCCTGTGACAACTTTTAATTATTTTGTATTTTTATTAACACTGAACAGTACACCTCTTTTGCATGTTTATGTTCACGTAAATGAAAAACCTGAACTGCAACACGAAAAAAGTAAATTTTGTTGAACAATGAAAAAACTTAAACTCTATTGTGTCGCTATCCTCTTTAGAACTGTTTCTATATACAATACGTACAAATATTTTAAGCTGATAATGAATAGTGGCACCATATAAACAACACTGGCTTCATGATTGAGCAAACTTGCTGTGAATCTACATTCAATTTTATTTTACTGTGAAGATATTCATCATTGATTTTTGACTTATATGTACTTTGTTTATTTAAGGAGTTTGGAATAATCGAGCTGATTAGAGTTTTGCATACTGATTTTGCAGAGAGATTGATAAAAACAAGCCTCTGCAAAATTTAATCTCGAGGTAATGGTAGTGTGATGTGCTTCTTTTCGCCAAATTGCTTTAGAATCTACCTTTCCCATTTGATATAAGTTGAGGGGAGAATTTAAAGTTTTCTAGGTTTATAACTGTAAATTCTTAGCTTTGAATGCAGAAAACCCAAAGTGGCTATGATATGAATTCGTTCTCAAAATTGCCGCTGCTTATTGCTCACTTAAAAGTATTTCAATGTAATTTGAATTTTGCAATTCAATGTAATCAATTGCAGGTGTGTACTGCTGCTGTAAATGCAACTTTTCTCGCCTTGATCTAACCAAATACATAATATTAATGATCTAAATTTTTAAATCTTTGATTGGATCCACTCAACTACTTTAGCCTAATGATAATGGTATTTGAAACTTTGATTGTCTTTTATGCTAGCTTAACTTATTTATATTATTTAGTTAATTGAATCAATGTTATAGTAGATTAGGTTATTGATTCAATTTCAATATGTTTAAATATTAATAAATAAAGTTAATTAGGTTATTTTTTCAAATTGGAACTGAAGACTTGCTCTACTTCTGATAATTTTAGTTTCTTTGATTGGGCAGCAAAAGTTTGCTATAACGATTAGTGTCCATTAGTTCATCAATATCTTGCTATTGGTGATGTTTGGTGATTCAGTTCTTTTTTATAGATTTTGGTCTAGCTATATAGTGCACTCAATAGATAAATGCTCTTTTGAACTGTTGTGAGCGGGTCTATTAGCAAGATTTTGTTGTATTTTCAATTGAAACCGATGATGAGACATTGTATGCAAAGCATCTAATACCACTGCCTGGAGACTTGTCTTTTAGCAGGACTTGACCCCTAATCAACTTCAGAAGGGTTGAACTATTTCACTTTTGCCTCCCATTATTCTTTTCCATAGAATTTGTGATAATTCAACACCATCTGTTTCCAGGTGAGAAGTTGGTGTCTTTGTTTATAGTATGGATGGCATATATAGCTTCTGAAATGATGATATAGTAAATTGGCTTGATTGATGCTTCATTTTGCGCTACTTTCAGTTGTTAATATGCTGTAGTCAAGCTTTTGTAGGTGCTCTTCCAAGAACTGGAGTTGAGGTTAAGCTGATTAGACTTGTTTCTATAAATATGTGCTTCACTATGCTGACAAAGATTCCTCTATTTTTTTATAAGTAGAAGCTTTTTTTTGATGAATATAAGTAGAAACTTAAACGTTTGAATTGATGATAACTGGAATAGCTATCTTATTTTGAAATTATAAAAGCATACAAGTTGTATTCTACAAAGGTTATATTAATGATGATGCACGCATATGCACAAACATGTCACATGTTTTTTTTATCTTCAAGTGCAATCTGTTACTTAACTTTTGTTCTTAACTTATGTGGTTTAGGTGGAAGGAGTGAATGGTTTGGTTTCTGAGCTTGATACTCTTTTGGCTTCAACAGCTGCTTTGCAGGTGAGAATAGTGATGCATTGTCACTGAACTCTATTCTCTTGCTTGCAGTCAAATAGAATTGGTTACAGAGTTGAGCACTTATGCTCTCATGATTAGATATTGCCACAGATGTGCATTAGCATTATGTAAGTTCCAGTTACTTATAAAATACAGTATGTGATTATCAATCCTGAAAATTGCATTTGGATAAGACATCAAGTAAATGCAATTAGGAACACTTTCTACTGTTAAAAATCATTTTGAGCTAAAAGCTATAACAACTAACTCAATTAAACCATTGCAGGTCATAAGATTGAAAGCCTCTCTGTCCATCTCTCTTGCTCAGCTACAATTTTCTTTGGAGATACCAATCCTACTGACGGTAATCAACTTTCCACTTTCTTTGATTATTAGGAGCTTTTTTTCTTTCCATTGGGATGCGTGCGTGTTAATTAGCTACTTAGTAGTGTTATTATTATCTCTCGGAGCTTAGAATCTTATCACCTTCATTGGTGTGATTGAATTAGTAGCTGCAGTTAATATCTTATATACTTCACTGGGATCTCCTGGGTGGGTTGCTACTGTGGGGAATCCATGTGCCGAACTGGTAAGGTGTTGCATGTGAACTTTCAAACATAACATCCATGTATGGAATTGTTCTTGACTTTTAACCCTAAGTTACAATTTTCATTCTTTACCTTCATAAATTTAGCCTCGCTTTTGATTTTACAGAATTCTAAATGGTCTAATTTGGATAGAGAACTTGGTAATATCTTGGGCATTTTCACTTCTATCAGATCAATGTAAGTACTTCCTCTCTCTCTCTCTCTTGATCAATATAACTCTACTTGTTGTGATGCAACTTGAGAATTATGTTTGCGTTAACCATTTGAACTCCCTGTTTTTGCGCTGATTGACTTTTGTAATGAATTATTATCATAATCTTGTCATTTTTTAGTCTAGGGATTAGTTTTGATTATGTTCTTTATTTATTAAGATGAAGCTTTCTTGTCGGACAAACATGGATATTTCTAGGTCAGTGATTAAGAACATAAAGATGCAGTTTTGCACTGCCTCATTAAAGGAAAGCTTCATCTATGAGTGAGTGATTCTGTTGGCCAAGCTTCTTCTTTTTACATTTGATTCCCATGTTTTTTAGAGTTTATTATCTTTAATCTATTAAATGTTCATTAGCCAAATACATAACAATTAATCAAAAGCATAATATTGAGTGCTTAGCTCACCTGAATCTATAAACTTTGTTCTTTAGGTATATACAGGGCTTTTAAAAGACAAACCTGGATTGCTTAAAAAGAACATGTGGTTTTTTATTGTTGTTGTCGTCCATCAAAGATATTATGTTTTTATCTCAACAATGTTTCTAATGTCAGATTAAAATTATTCATGTCATGCATTTTACTTCTAATGTCAGATAGATATTTAATGCATTTTACTTTATTGGCATCCATGAAGCTATTTCCTTTTGTTTTCAGGATCTTGAGAAGTCTGCCTCCTTTATGAGGTGATCTCGGTGTCATCTCTACTGCTGCAACTAGATATGCTCCTTGCTTGCTGAAATCTTTTCTTCATATAGGACCTCAAGGAGCTGTAGGTGCTACAAAGCTTTTTAGGCCTTTCTCAGAAATCGCCGGTTCACTAGAGCTAAAAGACCCTCTCGTGCGCAACTGGATCGATCTTTTTCCATTCCTTCTCGCGGGAGTAAAATTTAATGGTTATTACTTTGTTAGTTATCAGATATTGGTTATTACTTTCAGATGCAAGAGATTAAAAATTGCTTTGTTAGAATTCAGTTTGCAATAAATGAAAATGTTTGTTAATGGTTATGATTACTAAGCAACGTTGCTCATGTTCTGAATCTCATACTTTTAGTTTGTTTAATCAAGAAAATGGCAATTGGAATAACCAGTGATTTTTTTTTATAAATATAAGCAAAAAAAATAAAAACTTTCCCTACAAAGCATATACAATTGGCCCCTCTAAAGTAATACAATTAGGGGCGATTTTAAGTTTCGCATTAAGAATCCACATGTTACCCCCGGGATCCTATAGCCGCCCCCTGCATCGTAGTGGTGCCGGGAAAAACGAAGTTTTAAGGGCGGATACAAAGACGCGGTTATAACCTGTAGGGGTCGTTACATGATGCAAACTATTTAGGAAGATAAGCAAGCTGTCATCTTCCTTGTCCTGGTGAAGGTTTTCCGTTCTTCATTTTCTTAAGACAGTTTATCTTGAATTGGATGAATTATCACTTTTGATCAACCTAAGGACTAGCTAAGTGTTCTCAAGACTTAAAAACTACATGACTGGGTTTCTATCAAAAAAAATTAAAAAAATAAATTCAACCCGCGCAACGCGCGGGCATCGACCTAGTTTATAATAATATAGAAATAAAATAGTTTTAATTTCAAGAAAATAAAAATGAAATTATTAAATTAATTAAACATAATTATATTAATATATAAATAAAATTAATTGTAGTTTTTTTAATTGGAGTATTAAATGACAAATTTGAGGTTAAAATTCTATCTATATGATTTAAATATTTTTAAGTGTTAAGTGACTCATGTTAGTCGTGTATTTGTGTTAATCGTATTAACCGTTTATCTTAATGAATTAATTAAACGGGTCGTGCTCGTCTTGACCCTAGTGGTATCAATAGAGTGGGTCGACAATATACGAACACGACCCGCCAATCCGTTTTAACACCCCTAATACTTTTTATACATACCGATAAACTTTGAATGTTCTCTTACAAAATTGATTTAATTGAGCTACTGAATCTCTGTCTACATTACAACTGATTCAATAATCTATTCAATTACAGGACTTCGAACAAAGTTGCTTAATATGCCGTGTTATTCTATATCAAACAAAAACAAATTAGATGTACAATGAATGGAAATGATTTTGTTTGCGATGAAAAACAATTTGTCAATAAAAGATTAGGTAAGAAATCGAAATTTCTTCAATTAAATGTTCTTTTTACATAAATTCAAACAAATTGTCTTCAATTGCTTTTTGAGCACAATTAAGGGAATTTCCAGGCTTCAGATGTAGAAAGGTATAAAACTTTTCAAGTTTGATTAAGTTTAATCAATTAATAAGGCTTTGTCCGGGTTTGGTCAAGTGGTCTAAGCATCGGCCATCTAGGCACTGCGTCCTTTATGATAAATAGAGTGGTTTGATTTGGTGCTGGCCATTATATACCAGAAGTGTTAGGTATATGGGCTTGTGGGCAGTTCACATCCCGAAATTTGGCAGAGATCCTAGACTTCGATTCGGAAGAGTGTGAGTACTTGTCATCAAAAGAAAAAAGAAGTTTTTATGTGAATTTTTTGTCAAAGTAATTGCTCAATTCTCTCTTGCTTTATGTTGCTGGAAAATAATTATTTAATTAGAGGAAATGTTTTATAATTTCTTGGAAGGTGCTTTTTAGATAGCTAAATTTGATTAGTAGGTAATTAATGATCTGTTTCACTTTAACCACTTTTCTTGCTTTCTCACTAGTCTATTTAAATTGCCATGAAGAAAATTATTTGAACAGCTTAATTGGGTTAGTTGAGTTAAATAATCTATGCTTATGTTGAAAATAGTCAAATTTTAAATTAATTTACTCCTATTCTTTCTAAATCATTTTTATTTATTGAGCGAAAATGATGTTCACTTCCCTTTATTAGCATTTGTTAAACTTTCCTTCTGCTTCTTTGCATATTGTTTTCCTTATGGCTGCTTCTTCATCTTCTCAACCTAAAAGATACGACGTGTTCATTGCTGATGTCCGCGATGGTGTCCTCAGCCATCTCCATAAAGCATTGGTCGAGGAAGGAATCGATGCTTTTGTCGATGAAAACCTCGAAAGGGGAGAGGATGTCACAACTTCCCTCTTAAAAACGATCGAGCAATCTTACATTTCTCTAGTCATTTTCTCGAAAAAATATGCGTTTTCTCCTTGGTGTTTGGAAGAGCTCGTGAAAATTTTCCATTGCATGAAGACTACGGGACAGATAGTCATACCGGTTTTTTATAGAATAGATCCAACTCATGTTCAAGAGCTGACCGGGAGTTATGGTGGTGCAATTGCTAAGTATAAAAGGAAATGCAAGTACTCCTTGGATAAGGTGGAGAATTGGTGCGATGTTTTGAAAGAAATTGCAGTATTGTCAGGGTTGGTTTCGCAAGATGTTAAGTAAGTTGATATCTCCCTATTTTCTTTTGGTCGCTAATTAGAACATCATCTTGACCAGCATGCCTAGGTTATTTGCAAACACGACACGTTTATTAAACGGGGTAACACGTGCCACATTTTAACTTGTTTCATCAATAAAGTCATAATAAATCACATGTTTAACACGTTTATTGATTACCTATTAAACTTATTTAACACTATTTTTAATTAAGTGGGTATAATCAAATAACAAACCTTGAAACAACCATAAATCTTAATACAACAAACAATAATTAATAAATTAGACTTCCTATGGTTCATAATATTTATCACATTTGATTTTTTTTATTCTATAATATTTATCACTTTAGAATATTAAGGGAGTATTCATTGTGATTTTTTCAAAATTTACCCCTAATAATTTATTGAAAGAATATAATAACACAAATAAAAATAGTAATCATAAATGTCAACCATTTTCAAGATATGGTTAACTTAGGAAAAATATTTATGAATTAAGACCTGTTAATTATTTTTTAATTTCTTATGTGCAAGACAAATGTGACAAATATTATATGCCACAAGGAGTATGTCTTATAGGAGTACACTTGATCACATGTAATAATTTAATTAAGTTAACTAAATTATAATAAATGTTCAAACTTATCTTAGATGAGTTAGGCGCATTTAACATATTATTCAACCGTTACATAAACCGGTTGACCTATTTACGACTATAATCCGTAAAAGCTCAAACTTAACCTGCTTTACTTCGTGTTATGATGCGTCCCAGATTGTCAGCCCTAACTCCACACTGGAATCACAATACACAATATACTCTTATTAAGTATTTTTTTTAGTTTCAGAATTTCTTATTGAATGATCATTTTGTGTTTTACACATGACCAGGCATGACTCTATTCTTATTGAGGAAATTATTGAACATGTTATAAAGAATTTGGAAAGTTTGTATCCACTCGATTCTTGTAAGGATGATTTAGTTGGAATGGACTCACGGGTGAGCAAAGTTGAGTCATTATTATGTCTTGAGTCGGTAGATGTACGAGTTGTAGGAATTTGGGGAATGGGTGGTATTGGAAAGACCACAATTGCTAACGAAGTGTTTAATAAAATTCGTCATCAATTTCCGAATCAGTGCTTCATTGAAAGGGTCAGGGAAAAGTTAGAAAGTTACACACCTGATCGTTTACAGAGTGAAATTCTTTCAGAATTACTGGAAACAAAAAATTCAAATACAGCTGCTCCCATTTCACTATCACCTTTTATTAGAAAAAGGCTCTCGCGAAAAAAGGTTCTTCTTATTCTTGATGACGTGAATGATTTTGATCAAGTAGAACGTCTGATTGGACAAGTTAATTATGGTCCGTGGAGTAGAATTATCATGACAAGCAGAGACAAACAACTGTTGAAGAATTGTGGTGCAGAAATATATGAAGTTGAGAAATTATACGTGACGGAAAGTGTTTGGCTCTTTTGCTTGCATGCATTCCGGAAAAGTACTCCTGAAGAAGGATACGAAATACTTTCAGGAAGTGCTGTGGAGTATGCTCAAGGTCTTCCATTAGCTCTTAAGGTTTTGGGTTCCAATTTATATGGCAAAAGTAAGGAAGAGTGGGAAGATGAATTACAACAATTACAAGATACATCAGATGATAAAATTCAAAAAATACTAAGAATAAGCTATGATGGACTATCTCCGAAGGACAAAAAAAATTTCCTAGATATTGCTTTTTTTGTTAATTGGGAACTTGACAGGAATGTGGTTGCAAGTATGTTGGGCATTCCTGGCTCAAAAATTGGAATAAGTCGTCTCATTGACAAGTCTCTCATATATGTATCATTAAGTAATAAGTTGGGTATGCATGACTTGATACGACAAATGGGCAAGGATATTATTTGCAGCGAAAACCAACTTGGCAATTGTCGCAGGTTGTCGCATCCCAAGGATATATGTCACGCTGTCGAACAGCCTGAGGCAAGAAACTTAATAACTTCGCTTTTTTCCTTGTGCTTTTACTCTTGATTGAAAACATTATTTTCGTAATTCATACATCTGATGCTAATTTGCAGGGGACTGAAGCAATTAGAGGTATATCGCTAGACATGTCAAGAATAAAAGACGTGCAGTCTAGTCCTAAAGCATTTGAGAAAATGGAAAATCTTAGATATCTCATATTATATGATAAAGATGAAGAGGCCGGAGGAAGATATCCCATATTTTACGATACAGATGAAGAGGGAGGAAACAAAATACATCTTTCTGATCACCTTAAATCTTTGTCTGATGAACTAAGGTTTCTCCATTGGAAAGGATGCCCTTTGGAGTCTCTGCCGTTTAATTTTTGTGCAGAGAAACTTGTTAAACTTGATATGGTCGGGAGCAAACTTAAAGAACTATGGACAGGAGTTCAGGTAGGAAATTACTTTATATACATGCATGCATGCGCTAATTGTGAAGTTAATTACATGTAGTGTTAATTTTCAGGATCTTAAAAATTTGAAATCGATTGATCTCAAACATTCGAAGGATCTAGTTAGAATTCCAGACTTGTCTAAAGCCGTAAACCTTGAAGTTTTGAAGTTAGGGGGCTGCAGTAGTTTGGTTGAGATTCCCCCATCAATTAAATATTTGACCAAGCTTATTGATTTGGATTTGTCCAGATGTTCAAGTCTTTGCAGCTTACCAAGTTGTCTTCATTTGGAAAGTCTTAAGAGGCTTGATCTCAGCTTTTGCCCGAACATCAGGATGTTACCAAACATTGCGTGCTACGAATGTCATTCTGGATTAGAACGTGCTCCCGTATCATATCAACTTTCTTCATTGCGTTTAGTTGCTTGTTTTAAGCTAGAAAGTCTACCCGACGGTATTTGCAATCTAAAGTATCTCACTGATTTATCCATCGAATACTGTGAAAATCTGTATCGACTGCCTGAGAACTTTGGAAATTTAGAGTCTCTAATGATCCTTAGAGCAGATAAAAGTGGTCTAAAAGAGTTACCAGACAGCATTTGCCATCTCAAGTCTATTGAATGGCTACATTTCACTGCTTGTAAAAATCTAGTAAGATTGCCGTTGGGTCTGCTAAATTTAGAGTCTCTATGGGGCTTGAAAGTAAAAGATTGCACATCATTAAAAACATTATTCCAGTTGGTGAAGGAAGAACACTATCGTCTCCTGTTTGCATTTGAAAATTGTGTGAATTTGGAAGAGGAGGAGCGTAATAAAATGATGGATTACGTATTTGAAAGACCTTGGCTTAATCGTCCATATAAGGTACCTCTCTTTTTTAATTCATTGGAAATTTCTTGTTTAGTTAAATTTTAACTGTTTATGATGATCTTTGATGGTACAGTTCATGATCTCAAACCAGCAAAAGTTATGTATCCCCGGAAGTGAAGTAGAGAAGAGGATGAAGTACAAAAATAAGAATGGATGTTCAATGTCTTTCCAACAATTTGAGCGATTGTTGGACGTTCGAGGGTTATATTTTTGTGCTGTTTTTGACCCCAATTTGTTCCATCTTCCTCTTGATCCTTCTTTAATTCCAGTTCACGTAGTCGATATAGGATGTGATGTTGTTCTTACAGACGAACATAGACGCTCATCAACCAGACTAGTCTGTGAAAGCGCCTATGTCCCAAATTTTCGATCAAAACATGTTTTTCTTTGGCGTGACAAGTTTAAACTGCCAGATAACCCTCCTCTCGGTCAAATAGATTTCGTGTTCTTCATTTCAAAAACTGGTAATTCAGAACTACGATGTGATGATGCCATAATCGAGTGTGGGGTGCATCCAGTATTTTGTGATGAGTTAATGATCGATTGCTGTAAAACAGACTCATAATGGGTCGATTGTAGCCTATACGAAGCACAAATGAACCTTGTACTCCTCAAGTAACGGGTAAGCTATCCTGTTTTCTTTTCACTTTTATTTATTTATGTTTTTGTTGTCATGCGGTATTCTTATATTTTGCAAGAATAAAATGACCAATTTGAAACTCATTTCTTGAGTGTAATGTGAAAGTATTTTCTTGTTTTCAGAATGCAGAAAATGATAATTCGAGAAATATACAACAGACTATTCAGAACGACGAGCAATATCCTAGATGCAATCAACTCAACACGAAATCCATGCCATGGAATTCGCCATGATCTTGATTCTATGCAATTGATGTTGCAACTCATCATCTCAGGTTGATCGTCTATGGTCCGATTTGCTGCCCGCCTAGTGTTTATACTTTAGAGCCGGGATTGTGTGTATATATAACTTAATTTGATTTACTAGTTCTAGTTTTCTTCCTCCTTGTCTTTGTTGAGTTTTTGTTTTTGAAAATACTTCTGAAATTGCAAAATTTAAGATATATAATATATCCTTGTATAATATATAATTTTATCATTTTAATTTCAACATTATTTGTATTAACATTCGCATTTTCGTATAAAATAGTAGTTTCTTGCTACATAGTTGGCAGACAAGATTTTTATTTTCGCGCAGCATAATTTTCCGCTATACTAGTTGGCGAACCCCTTCAAACATAAGCTCAAGTGCAGTAGCAAATTGGAAAAACAGTATAAATTAGTTTCTATTCAAGTATAATATTTGTGATACAAATCATGGAAAAAGTTGTACATAACCAGTTAAGGTGGCAATTGCTAAAATTATAATTAGAGAAAGAATTACAGAAAGGCACAAAAGTAGCAAAAAAAAAAAACCAAATCATTCCTTTGAAAAACTTCAAGTAAGCTTGTACTAAATTTGTGTATGGAGTTGAATCGAGTTGGAGTTAAAGGATATAAACATTCTTTTTCCGTAATTCAGAGGGCTTATATGAACCTTTTGCCTTTTTTTTTGTGTTAAAATTGTTAAATGTCCATATATAAGACAATTGATTCAAAAAAAAAAAAAAAGTGGAACATTAGATGGTGAGTTTACTTTTCTTTTGGTTATTAATGCTTCTACTCATGTGGGTGATTTTAGCTTGTTTAAAACAGTCCATGGGGAAGTCTTGGAAATGGATTGAAAACCATATACATGACTGGAATGAATTGATCCGTATGTATGCTTAAATAGAAAAACTGAAAGATGCACACAATGTGTTCGATAGAATGAGTCTTAGAAGTTTTTTTTTTAAATGGAATATTATAATTTCAGATTATGCTTTCTACTACAATTGCAATGTGTTCATGTTTATGCTTTGCATTTTGATATGTCCTATGTATTGGTTCTATTCATTTATGGCCGCAAAATAGTGAAATCTACTGCAGATTGCTTATATTGGAGATATAAATATTGAGATGTTCTATTTAAAGAGGTTTATTTCGGTTAGTAATAATTTAACTTTAATTTTGGACAACAATCTTACTGCATAATCCAACATATACTTCTTTGAATTTCTTGGACCAATTTTTTTGAGAATGAAATTTACCAAATTTGTTGCCTTAAATTTCATATGTACAATCCTTTTGGTATCTTATGTTTAATTTGCAGTAACCAACATTTATCATCTCTGTTTTACTGTTTCATTCACTTACTACTTTAGTGCTTTCTCGGAAAGAAATAAACACATTAATGTTATCTTCAAATGTGTATCTCATCTTGCTTAGTTGGACTGCCATACCTTAATACTACCTCCGTCCCGTTTAAAAAGGGACAAATGATTTTTTCACATATATTAAAAAAACATTAATTATTATAGTGTTTTCTTATTTTACCCCTATTTATGATAGTGTTGTATTTTGTGTATAAACTTATAGTCATTAATTATGGAAAGAGAAAAGAGGGTAAAAAAAGAAAATTCATATAAATTGGCACAAAAAATATGATATAGCCTTCTTAAGTGGGACAAATAAAAATGGAATATGTCCCTTCTTAAATGGGACGGAGGGAGTATAATTTAGTTACAAAAAGGTTAGAAAAATTATTTTTTTATTCAATTGGTTGTTGTTTTTTTGGAAGGTGAAATTTTGGCTAGTAAACTATGACTAGTGGGCATTTAATAGCTATTAAAAATCCTCATTTCATTTGACTATACTAATTTGTAATAGGAATGATTATTTAATGATGTAATTGATGTTGAAGATCCTGCTAATAAGGTGATTTTGAAGAAAAAAAACATTAGATGAGCTATTAAATAATCTTTGCTTACGTTTAAAACAATTAATAATTATCTTTGTGGAAGACTAACTGTTAAATTATTGAGCATAAAATGATATTCCCTTCATTAGTATTTGTAGAGATTTCCTTCTTCACCTTGTACACTTAAGTTTCTATTTTCTTGTTTCTTTATGGCTTCTTCTTCTTCTCAACCTAAGAAATATGATGTGTTCATTAGTTTTAGAGGTGCTGATATCCGAGATGGTTTTCTCAGCCATCTCCATAAAGCGTTGGTTGACGAAGGAATCGATGCTTTTGTGGATGAAAACGTTGAAAGAGGAAAATATGTCTCAACTTCCCTTTGGGAAACGATCGAGCAATCTTATATTTCTCTAGTCATTTTTTCGGAAAATTATGCATTTTCGCCTTGGTGTTTGGAGGAGCTGGTGAAAATTCTCCATTGCATGAAGGCTATGGGACAAATACTCATACTGGTTTTTTATAGAATAGATCCAACTCATGTTCAAGAGCTGACCGAGAGTTATGGTGTTGCAATTGCTAAGCATAAAGATGAATTGAAAGACTCCTTGGACGAGGTGGAGAATTGGTGTCGAGTTTTGAAAGAAACATCAGGAATGTCAGGCTTGGTTTCTCAAGATGTTAAGTAAGTTAACATGTCCCTATTATCTTTCTTTACAAACTAAAATATAATCTTAATTAATCACTATGTGTGGATTGTGGAATCACAAAACTTAGTATACTCTTGAGTGTTTTTTAGTTTAATAATTTATTATTGATTAATCATTTTGTGTTTTACACATGACCAGGCATGACTCTATTCTTATTGAGGAAATTAATGAACATGTTATAAAGAATTTGGAAAGTTTGTATCCACTTGATTCTTGTAGGGACGATTTAGTAGGAATGGACTCACGGGTAAGCGAAGTTGAGTCATTATTATGTCTTGAGTCGATAGATGTGCGAGTTGTAGGAATTTGGGGAATGGGTGGTATTGGAAAGACCACAATTGCTAACGAAGTGTTTAATAAAATTCGTCATCAATTTCCAAATCAGTGCTTCATTGAAAGGGTCAGGGAAAAGTTAGAAAGTTACACACCTGATCGTTTACAGAGTGAAATTCTTTCGGAATTATTGGAAACAAAAAATTCAAATACAGCTGCTCCCATTTTGTTATCACCTTTTAATAGAAAACGACTTTCACGGAAAAAGGTTCTTCTTGTTCTTGATGATGTGAGTGATTTTGATCAAGTAGAACGGCTGATTGGACAAGTTAATTATGGTCCATGGAGTAGAATTATTATGACAAGCAGAGACAAACAACTGCTGAAGAATTGCGGTGCAGAAATATATGAAGCTGAAAAATTATACGGGACGGAAAGTCTTTGGCTCTTTTGCTTGCATGCTTTCAGGAAAAGTACTCCTGAAAAAGGATATGAAATACTTTCAAGAAGTGCTGTGGAATATGCTCAAGGCCTTCCATTAGCTCTTAAGGTTTTGGGTTCCAATTTATATGGCAAAAGTAAGGAAGAGTGGGAAGATGAACTGCAACAACTACAAAATTTATCGGATGATAGAATTCAAAACATACTCAAAATAAGCTATGATGGACTATCTTTGAAGGATAAAGAAAATTTCCTCGATATTGTTTTCCTTCTTAAATCGGATCTATATAGAAATATGGTTGAAAGTATGTTGGACTTACCGGGTTCAAAAATTGGAATTAGCCGTCTCATTGACAAATGTCTCATATATATATCAAAAAATAAGTTGTATATGCATGACTTGATACAACAAATGGGCAAGGATATTATTTGCAGCGAAAACCAACTCGGCAAGCGTCGAAGGTTGTCGCATCCTGAGGATATATGTCATGCAGTGAAACGGATTAAGGCAAGAAACTAATTAATAAGTGTGCCTTATTTTTTCTATTTTTACTCTTAACTGAAAATATTATTTTTACTAAATCATATATTTGATGCTAATTTTCAGGGGGTTGAAACAATTAGAGGTATATCACTAAACATGTCAAAAATTAAAGACGTGCAATTCAGTCCTAAAGCATTTGAGAAAATGGAAAATCTTAGATATCTCATATTCTATGATAAAAATGAAGAGGAAGAGGAAGAGGAAGAAAACAAAATACATTTTTCAGAGCGCCTTGAGTCTGTGTCCGATGAGCTAAGGTTTCTCCACTGGAGTGGATGCCCTTTGGAATCGCTGCCACTTAATTTCAGCGCAGAAAAACTTGTTAAACTTGACATGGTGGAGAGCAAACTTAAAGAACTATGGAAACGAGTTCAGGTAGGATGCTATTTTTATATAAACTAGTTTCGCATTACGTGTTACGCATGTGGCTCGTAACATAACTCGTTAATTTATATATTAATTAAGTTCATTATTATTATACTAATATATTTTATTTATAATTAATATTAAATTAGTTAGTGATGTCAATAACATTTATTTATAGTATAATATATTAATTAAATTTATTATAATTATACTAATACATTTCATGTATAATCAATAATCAATTAGTTAGATTTTTTTTAGATAATTGTAAAAGGGGATCGCTTATGGGGAGACGTGAATCCATGATCTAACAATTTGCTTGCCAGCGCTTTTTTTGTTCAATTACGAAATATATGAATGATTTGGATTAATAGTATTAATCATACTAATGTCGCTTTACATGTTTCACACGTAGCTCGTGTGTTACTCGTCAAATAATGATAAATATATTTATTACGGATTAGACTAATTATTTATATTTAATTAATAATTACTTTTATAATTATAAATTGTATTTAAATATAAATAATTAAATAATAATTAATATAGTAGTTAATTAAGAATTTTTTACCTTATTTATAAAGAATATAAATAAAATATATCAAATTATAATTAAAATAGTAATTTATTAGTAGTTTACTTTAATTGAAATTGTAGATAATTAAATAATAATTAAAATAGTAATAATTAAGTCCTTTTGAAATTAGAAATATGGCTATATATCTAACTTGTAGTTGGATTAGGAATGCCACGATGTGTATTATTCTTCCCATATAATAATAATAAATCGGCTATCTTTATAAGTAAAAAAAATATATCGATTGCTCTATTTTTTTTGTTTTTGTAAAATAGCAGTAAAATAACAATGTCACGTGTACGGATTAGGTTATTAATCAAGAATAAAATAGGTAGATTACTTATCTTATAATTCAGTAATAAGTAGGACTCTTATTATAATACCTAATTAGGATAATTAAAAAATAATTAAGCTACACCATGTCTTGTCTTGAACACGAAATAAAGTTTATTTTTTCTGAGCTTTTAAGATCGAAGTAGTGGGTGATTCGTGAAGTTTAATATGTAAAACCTAGTTTCCAATGTTTTGTAGGAGCTTTTTTTTCTCTATCTCATTGTTTTTTGTTCTCCATTTTTCTTTCTCTATGCATTTTGTTACAGTCTTATCTCATTATTTATGCATTTATTTATCTTATAATTCTGTTATAAGTAGGACTTTTATTATTATAAAACCTAATTAGGATTTTAATTAGAATATATCTTTAGTCATTAATTATATAAATAATTAATTAATGACCATAAAACTTTTATTTAGTAATAGATTAGTAAGGATTAATCGGTAAATTTGCCTGTCTCCCCATCCGTACTTTTATATATAGCATAGATTAATTAATTACACTAATAAGTAAAGTAGTAGCAAGTATACTATTATATTAATTAAATTCATTATATTTATACTAATATATTTTAAAATTATAATCGATATTAAATTAGTTAGAATTTTGTTGGATTATAAAACATCTTATGAGCTCGATTAAATTTGTTATATTAATTAATTTAGTATATAATTATATTATTGTAATTTATGTATAATTTATATATATTAATAGATTTTTTTGTTGGATTAGAAAATATCTTATGATCATTGGAATAAATGTTTTATAATTATATCATTGTGTTTTATTTATAATCAATAATAAATTAGTTATAGTTTTAAACTGAATTAGTTACTTACTAAATATTAAAATTATTGTTTAATCGTCTAATTCAATTTAGAAAGTTAAAATTTTAACTCAATTAGAAAAGAAGCTAGAGTTTTAATTGAATTAGAAAATATCTTAGGAGAGAACTAATATAATAAGTATTAAATATAAATTTTTAAAATATTATTGTTTAATCACCTAATCTATATACTTATATAATTGAGAGAACCAACGGAGGTCTCTCATTCATTCTCACCGAATGGAATTTTCTCATTAATTCTCACAAAATAAAAAATTCTCATGAGTTCCCATCTTTATTAAACTATATATAAATTTTCACTTATTTTAATTACTATTAATTTTATTAAATAATAATTTTATTTTACACAAATTTTGTTTTACTCAGTACTAATAGATTATTCTCATTAGTTCCCACTTTTCTTAATTACTTAATTTTATTTTATTTTATAAACACATCCTAATCCATCTAAACTACTTATTTCAACTTACCTCATGTAATCTTTTTATTCGGATAAATAGGTTGAAAATAATTTTTGCCTTCACTGATGAAAACTGTCTTTTTTATTCGGATGATGCCAACTATCTCTAACTTCTATTTCAAACAAAATTTGCTTCATAAACATATTTTATTAAACAATCAATTATTTCAATAGCTTATTATATCTATATTTAAATAATATTTTTAAATATTTATTTAGAACTCAATAAATATGTCATCCCCTACCTCAAGCATACATATATTAAAATTACTTTAACTAAATTTAAACAAGAAATAAATATCATTTACCAAATTTAAACTTCGAGATGTAAATTCTTTTGTTATTATTTCCTTATGACATTTTATAGCTAAAATATGCTTTTAGTATTATCGTATTGTTTTTATTTCAACTTTTAGTATTATTGTATTGTTTTTATTTCAATATAATTATCATTATTTATATTTTATTACTCTTTTTCTTATTAATATAGTTAATTAATATATTCATACTTTTTATGAAATAAAACTAAAAATTTTAGAAAGAAACCTCAACTTATCATATAATAGATAGGTTAAATCCTATGATAATTTTTGGTCAAAACAAATATTAATCTTTTAAAACGTTTCAAAACAAACTATGGATCTCTATTAGTCTTAAATAAGCAAAGAATAGACTAATCTGATATTTTTAATTTAAATTTTTACCATTTTTATTAAAAAAAATTATCAATACAATGTAGTAAATTATATTATTTTCATATAAGATAAATTTTAAAAATAAAACTACTTTTTTGTACGTTAACTTTATACGGTTATATCTCAATTTTATACTCCATCTATCTCAATATAGTTGTCCACTTTTATATTATCACATGGTTTAAAAAATATAATTAATATCATAAATTTTGCAATTTTTAATATTTTTCCTATATGCTCTTATTTAATATAGTCACAAAAGTCTCATGTAATTATAGATGACATTAAATACTAGATCATTAATGAGTTTTAAATAGGAATAATATAAAAAATTTATTTTAAAATTTACTTTTTTAAAAATATAGTTCTGTTAAAACTATAATTAGACAATTCTAAGGCCATGGGATAAGAGTTTTGGGACAAAAAATATTTAAGGCCATGAGATAAGAGTTTTGGGACAAAAAATATAAAAAAAATAGACAATTCTATTGAGACGGAAGAAGTAGTTAAATCAAATACACAAGTTTGAGGCATTTTATATTTAATGTATACCTAAAATAATAAGAGATTATTTGCATTTAAAATCCCAACCTTTTCCGTTTATAGTGATTTAAGTAGAAAGGTTAAATTTTGGCAAAAAATGTTCAACCCTTCTTTTTTTGGTATTTTACAGTTTAAAGTTACTTTCCGATGTCGTTTTAGTTATTAAACCCCATTAAAACGACATCATTTGATGAAAAAAATAAAATAAAAAATTTCACATTTCGATAAGTGTTTTTTGTATCCTGTTAGTATTTAATTTTCAGTTTTTTTGTTCTTCTAACAATTAAAAAAGAAAAGTAATACAAACTAGTCAAATTTAATAAATTGTCAACTTTAGCTCTGGTTATACCAAATTCTATGGTTTATTTTATTTTATTAAATTTTATATTTATATATTAATATTATAACCCATATATTTATATATTAAATTTTGATATAACATTTCTTCTAAAAACATTTACAGTCTTATTGATAAAAATAAAAAATTATAAAACATGTTTAAAATTGGTACTTAGTCCATATTATAAGAAATAAATATAAAATAATCAGAAAATAAAAAAATATTTTAATATAAAAACAATCAACATAAGAAATATATAAAATTAAAATAACATATTGATTTTTGTTAAAATTAATAAAATCATAATTTACTTAACTACTAATTTGATTCCGCGCAAATGCGCGGGCTTACGACTGGATAATTAATAGCACCAAAGGGCATTCTCATGAATTCCCAACTTACATAAAACACTTATTTAATAATTCTCGTTAGTATTCCAACTTAAATAAAAAAAACTTATGGTAAGCACTTTTATGAAATTTAAATTTTAAATAAAACACTTATTAATTTATTTAAAAAAATTATTGATAGGTTATTTTTATTAGTTTTTCAAATTGAATCAAGTATTTATTTATTGTTTCATAAATTTTAAAATATTATATTTTGCCATCATTTGTATGAATTTATTTTTAAAATATAATTATTAATTAGTATTATTTAATCACCTAATTTAATTTAAAATGTTAAAGTTTCAATTGAATCTGGAAAGAAGTAAGAGTTTTAATTGGATTAGGAAATACCGTATGAGTTGAATTAGGATAATTAAGTTGGTAGTTTTTTTTTTAATTTTAAATATTAAAAAATGATAAATGTGCTTGTCCTCCTTCCATACTTTTATATTTAGTATAGATGTATGCAAGTACTAATTGTGAAGTTAATTTGTGTCGTTTGATTCCAGGATCTTAAGAATTTGAAAGAGATTGATCTAAGCAATTCAAAGGATCTAGTCAGAATTCCAGATTTATCTAAAGCTGTAAACCTTGAAATTCTGATCTTAAAGGGCTGCAGTAGTTTGGTTGAGATTCTGTCGTCTATTAATTATTTGAGCAAGCTCACTCATTTGGATTTATCCGATTGTACAAGTCTTTGCAGCTTTCCAAGCTGCCTTCATCTGGAAAATCTTAAGCGTCTTGATCTCAGCTATTGCTCAGACATTAGTGTGTTACCAAACATTGAGTGCCATCAACTTTCTTCATTGTATTTGACGGGGTGTGCTAAGCTAGAGAGTCTTCCGGACAGCATTTGCAATCTAATATTTCTTAAAGAAATATGTATTGATGGCTGTGAAAATCTGCATCGACTGCCCGAGAACTTGGGGAATCTAGAGTCTCTAGTGACCCTTAGAGCAGATGGAAGTGGTATAAGAGATTTACCAGACAGCATTTGCCATCTCAAGTCTATTCAAACGCTAGATTTCTCTGATTGTAAAAATCTAGTAGGATTACCGGTGAATTTGCTAAATAATTTAGAGTCTCTAGAGAATTTGGATTTAAGAGGTTGCACATCATTGAAATCATTATCTCAGCCGGTGAAGAAACTCTACGATGTTTCCCAATTTAATTTTCAAAATTGCTTGAATCTGGAAGAGGAGGAGCGTAATAAACTGACGAACTGGCTATTTGAAAGACCTTGGGTATATTCTCTTTTCCTTTTACTTGATTTGGAATTTCTTGTTTAGACAGATTTTATGAAAAATTATTTGCATAACATTAACATCCATCATTTGGTTGAATTGTTTTGTTGTATGAGTGCAATGATTATTTTTATATATAGTCAATTTATACATGTCATTCATCTACTCATTGGATGAAGATAGAAAAGAATTCACTTTAGTTGTTAGCTGATAAAAAGAAATTTAATTTCTTTATTAATTATGTATTGATAAGTAGATAAAAAGTTAACTGAATATTAGTGTTAAGCAATTTTGTTCGATTAATGATATATTTTCATTAATTTTGTCACTCTTGAAACTGTCACAAGGAGTGGACAACGATGTTGCATTATCAAAACAATGATATTTTTAACTCTTTGTAATGATTTTTGATGGTGCAGTTTGGTTCACACAACCTTGAGTTATGTATTCCCGGAAGTGAAGTGGAGCAGAGGATGAAGTACAAAAATAAGAATGGATCTTCACTGTCTTTCCAATTTACACAATTTGAGCGATTGGGGGACCTTAGAGGGTTATATTTTTGTGCTGTTTTCAACCCCAGTTTGTTCAATTCTTCTCCTTTATCATTTTCAGTTGGATGTGAAATTCTTATAGACGGTACGCATGCGGTTATTAGACAAGGATATATGTCGTTGAATCGTCTGTATCTCCGATCAAAACACGTTTTTCTTTGGCGTGACATATTTAAACTTCCAGATAACCCTCCTCTCGGTCAAATAGACTTCGTATTCTTCATTTCTGACGCATTTAATTCAGAACTACGATACGATGGTGGAATAATCGAGTGTGGGGTGCATCCACTATTCTATGATGAGTTCATTCCTCCGTCATCTGGTAGTGATGATCGTTGGATCTTCTATATTTATCAAGATGAGTTAGTTAAGTGTGTTAGTTATGCTAGCTAGTTTTCCCGCTCATTTTATGCCATGTTGGCAATCCTTGTTTTCCTTTCTGTTTTAATCATCTGCCATGTTGGCAATTAGATTAGGATCACTGACATGGCACATGTCTTGTATATATACTGATTTGGATGATTAATAAAACAAGTAGACTTTTTACCCCAAATTTCTCATTCTTTAACATGGTATCAGAGCAATGCTCTCTGTATTTTTCTTGGCTGTAACTGCCAATTTTCTTTCACTTTCTCAGCTACTAAACAGCTCATATTCTTCTATTCTGTTCAATTCTCAGAAAACAAATTATATCACCTTATTCCTCTCATTACTGCGAATCAGACATTGTGATTTTTTCTTACTTCTCTGATCAGATTGCATCAAATATGTGATTCTTATTATTTTTCCTTTCTTGCTTGCCAAACAGATTTTATCTTGATCTTTTACAAACATGAATACTGGTTCTTATTCCTTGAGACCAGAAAAAATGGCTTCGAGTCCATTTTACCTTCATCCTAATGAAAACCCCTCACTGATTCTAGTGACAACACCATTGATTGGATCAAACTATCATTCTTGGGCTAGGTCAATGAAAATGGCTCTAAGATCTAAGAATAAGGAGAAATTCATTGATGGAACGATTAAGACTCCATTAAAAACAGAAGAAATATATGCTGCTTGGGATAGAAGCAATGTGATGGTACAGTCATGGATTTTTCAGACTTTATCACCAAATATACGAAAGAGTGTAATGTGGCTTGACAGAGCTATTGATGTATGGAATGATTTAGAGGAAAGATTTTCGCAAAGAGATGCAACCAGGATTGCAGAACTTCAAGAAGAAATTTTTGCTTTTAAGCAAGGAGATTTATCTGTGACTGATTACTTTACAAATCTCAAAGTTATGTGGGACGAGCTATCTAATCTGAGAGCCATTCCTAATTGTGTATGTGAGCCAGCTTGTTCTTGTACTGCAATCAAGCTTGCAAGGGATTTTCAGCATCATGATTATGTTCTTCGATTCATAAGAGGACTTAATGAATGCTACAATACTGTCAGATCACTGGTAATGATGTTCAAACCCTTACCAGAAATTAATAAAGTCTTTTCAATGGTGATACAAGAAGAAAGACAATTAGGGACTAAGATTCCTGAAGTAAAAGAGTCCAACCTCTTCTGTGCTAAATCAGTCAATGCTACTGAATCAGTTGAACATAGTCTTTATGATTCTCAAGGAACTCAAGTCTATGCTAATGCTGTTGGATACAATGGACCAAAGAGACCTTTCTTTTTTAATCAGAATTATCAAAAGAAGTGCACACACTGTGGTTATTCTGGACATACCATTGACATATGCTATAGAAAACATGGTTTCCCTCATGGTTATAAACCAAAAGGTAGAGGCATGCCACCAACTGGTTCTTATCCTGCAGGCAATAAGAACAATCATTTCAATTCCACTGGATCTTATTCTGGACAATATGCTGGATCTTCATCCAATGCAGCAAGCACCTCTATGACCTTTACTCCTGAGCAATACTCAAAATTGTTGAATCTTATTTAGCAAAACAATGAGTCTACTACTCATGTGAACACATTGTCCAGCAATTTTAAACCAGATGATAAGGCAGAAGGTATGATTTATTCTCTAAGTTCTTGTTCAAACTTACCTCATGAGAATACATGGATTATTGACACTGGTGCATCAGACCACGTTGCCTGTTCTTTAGATCTTTTTAGCACATATTATCCTATTACTGGAGTGTTTGTCAAATTACCAAATGGAGAAAGTGTTCCTGTCACTCATGTTGGGACTGTAATTCTTCATTCATTTCCTATTCTGGAAAATGTGCTATATGTGCCAAAGTTCTCATTCAATCTCATCTCTGCCAGTAAACTTACTGAACAGTCTAAACACATATATTTGATCCTACATTCTAATGACTGTTTCATTCAGGATATCAGGGAGTTGAAGATGATTGGCTCAGCTGATAAAAGAAATGGATTATATCATCTAAGGGTAACAAGCTGTTATGACCCTGAAATAACACCTGTTTGTAGTTCTGTCACAACTTCTACTGGTTTCAACAAAGAAGATCTATGGCATTATAGATTGGGGCACTTATCCAATGGAAGAATAAAGTTACTACAAGGCACAAATTCAGATATAAAGTTACCTATTCATAGTAATTGTGAGATATGTCACTATGCAAAACAAAAGAAACTTCCTTTTCCTGTAAGTGTTTCTGTCAATAATAAACCTTTTGATTTAGTTCATATGGATGTTTGGGGACCAACCAAAGTTTCATCATTATATGGTCACAAGTACTTTCTTACTGTGGTAGATGATTGCAGTCGTTATACTTGGTTGTTTCTGCTTAAATCTAAAGGAGAAACTAGAGGTTTAGTACAGCAGTTTTGCAGTTTGGTTGAGACACAGTTTCAATGCAAAATAAAGTGCATAAGAACATACAATGCTTTAGAGTTTTCAATGCCATCCTTTTATAATTCTAAGGGTATAATACATCAGACAAGCTGCATATACACACCTCAACAGAACAGTATAGTTGAGAGAAAGCATCAACATTTGTTGAATGTAGCTAGAGCTTTGAAGTTTCAAGCAACACTGCCTATAGATTTTTGGAGTGACTGTGTGTCTCATGATGCTTATCTAATCAACAGGATTCCATCACCTGTTCTTCAAAACAAAACACCTTTTGCAGTTTTATATAACACAGAACCCAATTACTCTAGTTTGAGAGTTTTTGGATGTCTATGCTATGCATCAACTATTAAAGAGTTAAGGACCAAGTTTGATTACAGAGCTCATAAGTGCATGTTCATTGGCATGTCTGCTACTTCCAAAGGCTATAAACTTTTTGATCTTCATTCAAAAAGGTTTTTTGTTTCAAGAGATGTCAAATTCTATGAATCAGTTTTCCCCTATGAAAATCCAGCCATAACAATCTGTGATTTTGTATTTCCAAGATCATATGATACCCAAAACCAAGATTCTTATCGTCCTATTTCTACCTCTGCTTCTCTTCCTATACCAGAACATTCAATTCCTGAAACCTTACTTATTCCATCAATTCCTGAATCTCTACCCATTCCATTACCAGCATCTCATCTCAGAAGATCATCTAGATTTGTCCAACCTCCTACTAAACTCAAAGACTACCTCTATACACCTATTTCTTCTTATGTTAATACAGCAGCAATTACAAGTCCCCACAATATTGACAAAGTCCTTTCTTATGCTTCTCTCTCTCATAAACACCAAGCCTTTACTGCACAAATTGATTAAATTACTGAACCTCACTCTTATAATGAGGTCATCAAACATTCTTGTTGGAAGGATTCTATGCATCAAGAAATTCAAGCCTTGGAAGCAAATCAAACTTGGGATCTTGTCTCTCTACCTACTGGTAAACACCCCATTGGTTGCAAATGGGTTTATAAGGTTAAATGTCATGCTGATGGAACTCTTGAAAGGTGTAAAGCAAGACTAGTTGCAAAGGGTTACAATCAGCAATGTGGACTGGATTATATAGACACCTTCTCTCCTGTTGCAAAAATGAGTACAGTAAGAGCACTGTTGGCCATTTCTGCAGCTAAAAATTGGTTTTTACACCAATTAGATATCAACAATGCCTTCCTCCATGGAGAACTTCATGAAGATGTTTACATGGTTCCTCCACCAGGTTTTCAAACTTCTCATCCTGCTCAAGTTTGTAAACTGAAGAAGTCCTTATATGGACTGAAACAGGCCAGTAGAATGTGGAATGCAAAATTGACCTCTTCACTGTTAGCTCATGGATTCATTCAAGCTACTGCAGATTCTTCACTGTTTACAAAAACTGATAATGGCAATTCAAAGGATCTAGTCAGAATTCCAGATTTATCTAAAGCTGTAAACCTTGAAATTCTGATCTTAAAGGGCTGCAGTAGTTTGGTTGAGATTCCGTCGTCTATTAATTATTTGAGCAAGCTCACTCATTTGGATTTATCCGATTGTACAAGTCTTTGCAGCTTTCCAAGCTGCCTTCATCTGGAAAATCTTAAGCATCTTGATCTCAGCTATTGCTCAGACATTAGTGTGTTACCAAACATTGAGTGCTTTCGACTTATTTTATTGTATTTGAATGGGTGTCGTAAGCTAGAGAATCTTCCGGACAGCCTTTGCAATCTAAAATTTCTTACAGGAATATTTATTGCTCGCTGTGATAATCTGCATCGACTACCCGAGAACTTGGGGAATTTAGAGTCTCTAAAGACCCTTAGAGCATATGGAAGTAGTATAAGAGATTTACCAGACAGCATTTGCCATCTCAAGTCTATTCGAGAGCTAGATTTCAGTACATGTAAAAATCTAGTAGGATTACCGGTGAATTTGCTAAATAATTTAGAGTCTCTAAAGAATTTGGATTTAAGAGGTTGCACATCATTGAAATCATTATCTCAGCCGGTGAAGAAATTCTACAATGTTTCCCGATTTAATTTTAGAAATTGCTTGAATCTGGAAGAGGAGGAGCGTAATAAACTGACGAACTGGATATTTGAAAGACCTTGGGTATATTCTCTTTTCCTTTTACTTGATTTGGAATTTCTTGTTTAGACAGATTTTATGAAAAATTATTTGCATAACATTAACATCCATCATTTGGTTGAATTGTTTTGTTGTAACTTGTATGAGTGCAATGATTATTTTATATATATAATAAATTTATACATGTCATTCATCTAATACTCCCTCATCGGATAAAGATAGAAAAAAATTCCCTTTAGTTGTTAGCTGATAAAAACACAAGGAGTGATAACGATGCTGCATTATTAAATTACTCTTTGTTTCAATTGAAACAATGATATTTTTAACTCTTTGTAATGATTTTTGATGGTGCAGTTTAGTTTTAAGAAGCTTGATTTACATATTCCCGGAAGTGAAGTGGAGCAGAGGATGAAGTACAAAAATAAGAGCGGATCTTCAATATCTTTCCAATTTACACAGTTTGAGCGATTGTTGGACGTTAGAGGGTTATATCTTTGTGCTGTTTTGGACCCCACTCTGTTCAATTTTTCTCCTTCTCCAGTTTTAGTTGGATGTGAAATTCTTATAGATGGACATACGCATAAGGTTATTACACAAAGCTATGCATTGATGAATCCTCTGAATCTCCAATCAAAACATGTGTTTCTTTGGAGTGACATGTTTAAACTGCCAGATGATCCTCCTCTCGGTCAAATACACTTCGTATTCTTCGTTTCATCATGGCAACGTGAGCCAGAAGTACGATATGATGATGGAATAATCGAGTGTGGGGTGCATCCAGTATTTTATAATGATGATGATGATTGATTGACCGATTTATTGTTGAGTTATCCGAAGATTATTACTTGATAAATATTTAAAGTTGTTGATGTCTATTCTCTATTTTGTGATGAGATTGATGATATATGTAACATTTTGATGCAATTTTAGAATGTAAACCTCTGAATGTGTAGTTTATTCAACAAAAACTTATACAATCTGGCCTTCAATTTAATGTTAAGCTCATTTCTTGAATCAACTGTGAAATTATTTTCCTGTTTACAGAATGCAGAAAACGATAATTCGAGAAAATTACAGCTGATTATTCAGACGAGGAGCAACAGCCGAGATGTCATTTGTATCAACTGGCAACGGTTAAAATTGGCTATAATTGATACAATTGAAAGGTTTGGATTAAAATTTTACTAAATATTTGGATATGTTTGGTCAATTATAGCCTTCTTAGAGCTGAGATTAAGCGTTTATATCTTTAATTAGCAACTCACGACTAGTTCTAGTTTTCTAGCTCGTTGTTCCTCGCCTTTATCGAGTTTCAATTTTTCAAAACACTAATGAAATGCCATATTTTCGACCTTGAGATCCCTTATGACATTTTCTTCCAAAAGTCCCCTGCGTATTCAGACATGGTTACATATATTCATACATCGCGACAAGAGTGACCAAACTTAACATAAATGTAGTCACCGTCTTCGTAAAATATATTATTTTACAATCGTTTTCTCATATCAACATTTTTCATTTCCGTACAATTTAAGTTATTGCTATAAAATTTCTATTGAGCAATTTATTATATAGTACAAATCATGGGAAAAGTTGTACATAGCCAGTTAAAATAGCAATTGCTAAAATTAAAATTGGAGGAAGAATTACAAAAGCTCCAATTGTAGCAAAGAAAACTGAATCATTTCTTTGAGAAACTTCATTTAAATAAGCTTGTCTTTTTATATTTCTCTTCTGTGAAATTGTTAGAAACTTTGGACTAAATTTCTTTAAGTTTTTACCCAATGGTATGCTAAATTCTTCTTCATCTTCATCTCTTTCTCCTACCAATTTTGCAAGTTGCTGCCTTATTGTTCTTTTGCTTGAATTATCATCACTTTCATACCCTGATCACCAAATTTCAACAAATTAAAATTTTATATTTTAAAGCGTTAATTACTAAAAAATGTGCGATCGGTAACGATTTTACAATTTTTGCAATGTAACCGCTAAATATTGCGTGCACATGGTCTTCTCTGATTGACCACATCGATTTTAGATGACCGTATTGCTTGAAATTGTAAAAAATTAAAAGGTCATGCATGACATTGTCAAAAATTGAAAGATCATGCGTAAATTACAAAAAAAAATAAAAGATCATGTATGAAATTGTAAAAAATTAAAGGTCGCGCTTGAAATTCTAAAAATTGAAAGGCCATTAATACAATTGCAAAAAATTGAAGTCATGCATGACATTGTAATTAAAAAAATTAAAAAATATGATTAAATTGCAAATTCCACTAAATATCAAGTATTATTTAATAACTAACTCTATTTTAGTTCAAACTTAAATTTTTTCAATAGTTTTTGCCAAAGCAGCTATTAAAAGGCGGATTCGAACCCAAAATTTTCCATATTTCGAGCTTAATGATAAATAAAATTATATAGAAAATGAACTTATTAACATACCAATTGTATCACCAGATGATGAAGTGTTGGATGTGAGTTGATCCAAGAGGTCTAATTGTGTCCTTGTAGAGGATAATGACCCTGAAAAAGTTTTAACAGAACTATAAGATCAAACTTACGTCGCATGAAAACAAAAACGTTAAAATAGAAAAATAAAAATAAAAACACCAAAATAATACTTTTCGGAACTTGAAAAGCGTTTTCGAAGACGGAAAAAAAAGCCGGATTGTAGAACTCGAATAGATGACTTACACATACATACAATTGGATGATAATAAACTTACCAGAAAAAGATTCAGATTCTTCTGACTTGGCAAATATTTTTGTATAAGTGTGATTGAACATGTGGTACTTTGGTGTATTTTTCAGTTTTAAGAAGTGATAATTGTTAGAAGAAGAAGAAATTTGGCAAGGAGAAGCAGAATTAATATTTAAGGCCATGGAATATATTTTCCAGTTTTAATAAATTGTACAACTTTTGAAGGTTCCATTTCCATGGTTTTTTTGATGTTGTGAGGCTATTATAAATCAGTTCTTATTCACACCTTAAAGTTTTTTGTTAAAATATATTGAGTGGCCAGAAATTTTTCTCCTTCAAAAATGCCAAATATCATTTCATATGGACCCATGTCAGATTTAGAGTAGAAGAAAAAAACTGAAAAGCCTAGTAGCACATAGTGTAAAAAAACAGAATCAACCCGGGTAACCAAACCCAGCCAACAGATTTAGTTCGGTTCGGTTTAACATGATAAACAAATTTCAATTTTTCAATTAGGTTTGGTTTTGAACATATTAAAGGGCTAATTATAAGAAATTTAAATTTTAGCGTGTTTTACAATTGTAGCACGAATTTTCAATTTTAACAATTGGATACGAACTATTAATTTTTTACAATAAGAAACATCAAACAATTTTAGTTACAAATATATCAATATGAATGCGGGAATAAAGTCCATAAAAATTAGCGTGCTTTGCAATTGCAACGCGAATTTTCAATTTTAACAATTGAAACTACGAACTATTAATCTTTTTACAATACAAAACATCAAACAATTTTAGCTAAAAAATATCAATATGAATGCGGGAATAACGTCCATAAAAATTTCCATGTTCTGAATAGCAAAACATAAGACAATAGTTCGTATTTTAAACTGGCAAAGTTGTGATTTACTTTGCAATTAATCTTTAAATATCAGTTAAACCGAACCAAAATAATCAAATCAAACCGATTACAAATTATTTAATACATTATTATAAATTCAATTTGGTTAAAATCTTAAAAAAATCAGTTATGTTAGGTTTGGTTCAATCGGAACGGAATGCACCCCTCCTAGCTTTTCGGCCAGTACTCATACACAGAAAAATTCATAAGAATGAAGACATGAAGAAAATTTGTTGATTTGCTGGAAAATTTACAGGAAAAAAAGATTATGATCCATTCTGATATGCTCATTCTCAAATCAATGCAAAAGAAAGCATATAGAGAACAGTTTCAGAAACTACATAGCAACTGAAGAAACTAAAAAGCTACTGACTAGCAACAAATAAACAAGCTACTGACTAGCAACAAATAAACAAGCTACTGACTAGCTGAGTAGAGTAGTCACCCTAAAGAAATTCAGATTACAAAACAAATCAAAACCTAAGTCAGCCAAACTATGAAGTGGCAAGAATTTATCTGTATCATTCCGTCACGGAGAGGTGACTTGCTTCCGGATTCTGCTCGACCGTCTCACCGGAGTAAGCCCGTTTTCTTCTCCATTTCCCTTCACAAACACATAACAAGAATATCAGTATTAGACTAAACCACGGAAAACTTATTGAGTTCTACATTTCAGCATTTCGTTTTTGAAAAACGCTTTTCAAACTATTGTTTTTTCTGTCTTAGCGTTATGTTTACGTGCAACATCGATCAGTACTGAATTAATCTTAAAATGAAAGTAACACAATGGAATATCAGCAGTAGACCACAAGTACTTTGCTGTGTTGCACGGAAAAACTTATCGAGTTTTGCATTTCTACACTTTTTGGAATATAAGTGCTTTGCTATGTTGCACGGGAAACCTTATCATATTCTTCATTTCGACACTTTATTTTCATTTTCGGAAACAATATCAAACCTCCAAACTTAATATTTGTTATTCTGTTTTAGTGTGCCGTTTCCGTGCAACATAGGTACCGGGTGATTCTTGAAATGGAAGTAAGTACACAGAGGATGAAATTAGGTAGTACTTACATGATTGTTAGTTATCTTCTCATAAGTTGTGAAGCTGCCATAAGAAGGCGAATCCATGGAGCAATCTGATGTGGCCATCGATTCTCTTCGAGTACTTCGCTTAGTCTTCCGTTCTTGGCTTTGTGCTTCACTTGCTGCCATGCCTTTTTGTTCATGCTTGCTGTAATAGGCTGAGCTGCTGTACTTGAAGCTGCTCATTTCTGATGGGCATGTGACAGCAATTGTCTCAACCTCTGTCTGCAAGTTTCTAGAAGGAAGTGGCAATTTGTTAACCCCTGTGCTTCCCGATTTTTGAGTAGATGATGTTCGATTCTTGATATGAACGAAAGCAACAGCTGCAAGTGCACTCAACACAATAAAGGAAATCGCCATAACGAAAGCAACAGCTGTAAGTGACAGTGGCTCCTCAATCTGAGAATTCTCAACAGCAACAGAATTTGATTCCACATCAGCTCCCGCTAGAAAATGCTCGGAATCAGAAACATCCGGCAGACTTTCAACCATTTCCGGGACTACTTGAGATGCTGGATCCTCAGTCTGAGAATTCTGAGCGGCAACAGAATTCGAATCCACGTCAGTTCCAGATAGAAAATGCACGGTATTAGGAACGTCCTGCGGAATTTCAACCATTTCTGGGGTTACTTGAGATGCTAAATTATCAGATTCAGTCACAATAACTTCATCAGATTCTAACACTTGATATTGAACAAAGTCAAGTGCTGAAATCACTTCGTCATCTAACTCTCCGTGCTCGCCGTCATCTCCTTCTACAACTTCTTGAAAATTCTCGGCAGCTTCAATGGGAACTTCTGCAACTTCTTCAATGGCTGCAACTACTTCAATGACTGCAACTTCATCCTCTTTTTCTAATATTTTGACATCTGCAGTTTCTTGAATGTTCACATCAGAGTCAAACTTAAAAGTACTATGAGCAACCAGAAGTACATTATTATCAAGCAAGCCGTCCTCGATCAATATAGACAAATTGGCAAACTGCAATGGACTTGATTTACGCTGTTCCATGAAGCTGGTGGTAATTAGGTTCTGAAGATAAAATAAAGAATCATATAACCATTGCCTTAACTTCTGAGTTAAACTTTCCAAATTGTTCCTGGTGAACTCTGAGATTTCAGGTGGAACATACAAATTAGAAGAAAAACTCAGATTATTCAGCACCGAAGGTTCCATAACCGGTGAATTAGTCACCGAAGCCCATAAACAAGCTACACCAAGAACAAAAAGCAAAGCTGTCAGCTTTGTTCTTGTGAACAAACTTGGCTTGAACGATCTTTTTGCAGTAACAGCCGTCGAATCTGATCTGCACACAAATATCTCTTCTTCGAGATCATCTTCCTTAGCCTCTATGTCGCTTGAAGAGCTATCAGATTCTTTCTGTGAGTCAACAGACTGTGTTTCTTCTTCAGTAACTTCAGCATCCGATGAACTTTCAGAAGCAAAAATCTCATCGAGCTGCTTGCCATCTCTTTCCTTGTTAAGATAAAGCTCGATCCGTGGATTCGGCTTGTAATAAAGATACTGCGGTCTCGGTGAAAGGTAATTAGTCTTCGGATCATACGGAGGCATAGATGGATCGGCATCCAAATCAGGAATCGGCAAAGAACAAGAAGTCCTTGGACTAATATTAAAACTCGGATCAAGATTAACACAATCTGATCCCATAGTAACAACACTCTCCGAAAGTGAATCCGAATCATCTTTGGAGCTTGAATCAACATCATCATCGTCACTTTTTAAGTCCTCCAAATAAGTGACAGTTGGATCAAATTTGACCTCTTTCTTCTGATTCAAACCCTTCTCAGGTTTTATTCCCAAATCTTCATTCAAAGGGCTTTTTCCATCAGAAAACGACATAGAAGAGCGTATTATCGGTTCATTCCTGTCCATCAGAATCTTCTTTCTGGGAGAAGGATTGATTTTTGAAGCTGCAGAGATTGTTGGTGACATGAAATGCTTCGCACCTTTTAAAGCAGCCGGTGATCTAACTTTTTCCTGTTTCGTTTTCTGATCTTTTCCATTTTCCTTATCCTCGGAGAATTCTCTTCCAACAGAATTTCTCAGCGAAAAATCTGCCAATCAAAAGAAGACTACTTTAAACATTGTTTCAAAAGTAATAAATTATAATCCTAATAAACATTTTCCAAAGAACATAAACCAAATTGGAAAACAAAATCAATCAACAAAGAGCAGAAAAAACAAATAACCAGAATCAATACAATCAATTCATCAGCATAAATACAACAGAAAAAACCACAAGAAAAATAGCACAAAATTGCTGCTTTAACAATTTGTTAAGTTCAAATTTATAATGATCATAACAACTTATTTAAACCTTAACTAATTCCTAATAATGACACATCGCACCATTTATGTATAAAATCTCAACATCACTAAAAAACACAGCTAAAATCCAAGAACTTTGCACTGATCATAAGATCAAAGAGCAAAATAACAAAACAAAAAACAGATTCATACAAGGAAAAACAAACCTGCATTCAGTAATTCCAAACAATAACACATTACACCATTTATGTATAAATTCTCACCACCACAAAAAAAAAAAAAAAACTAAAAAGGCCAAGAATTTGAAACTTCACATGAAATTAATAAACAAAAAAACAGATTTATTCAAGAAAAAACCAAACCTGAAGGACTATTAGCAGGAGTATTAGGGTTAAACCCAGATCTTGGATTAGCAATAATTGAAGGTTTAGCAAATGGGTTGCCATTAGAACTCCTTCTCATTGGATTTACAACCTCTGAGTTTCTAGGGTTTGAGGGTTTGCTTGCAGGTGAAGCCATGGAAATAATTTTGTTTCTTGTTGGGACTGATTGGCAACTGGGTAGTGATAATTTGCTGTGTAAATGGCAGAAAAATAGTAAAGATCGAGTCTTTGAATGGTTTAGATTAGTGGGTAGTGATCAGTTCTTGAGAATCTTGAAGGGTTTGATAGAGAGAGAAGTGAGGGAGAGTGAGTGGTAACGGCTAGTTTTGGAAATAAATGGGGGGATTTTAAATTTAGATTTGAGAGTTTTTATGACCGTTGAAGAGGAAGTGATTTGAAAAGTGAAAAGGTGGGAGTCGTTAGATATTGTGTGAGTTTAGTAGCCGTTAACAGAATGGTTAATTATTTTATTCGGATTTTTTATCTATATTTGTCTTGATTTTTGTTACCTAAATAGCGGATTGGGAATATAATTATGTTTATTAATACTAATTTTTTAATTTATTTTTAAAAAAGAAAAAGTAAACATGGAAAAAATTAAAAGACAATAATATATAATATTGATGCGGCCTCATATGTACTCGTTATATCAAATAGATTTTTAAATTATCACCGTGTCATTTAAAATTAATAGAAGCAGAGTCTAAATAATTATTTTAATTCAATTCATTAATAGTATGATATTTTTCACTCAAAATATAACATCCGTAAAAAAAACAGTTTAAAAAAGTAGAATGTGGAGTGATAAATTATTTACATTTTGAAAACCAAATCGGATCATCTGTTATAAATTAAATTAATCGACAATTGATTGGCTATCTAGTTTTCACCTTTAGTCCACCGGTAAGGGGATTTTTCTTCTACCAGATTTTATTACTACCAAACTATGACGAATGATGCAATGGTACAAATCTCTTAAGAAAGAAAGACTTTGGTCGCAGTTTATATTCATCACCATTTAATTTTTATGTCGAGCCTTTGAAGCAAATTTCTCTAACAACTAAAGTTCTGCATTTATTGTCATGTCCTCCTCATTAGAGACTCTCATGCAGACTCTTATATAGAATGTCTGAACCAGGATCTATCTAGACAAGTTATGATGAGGACAAATTTTCTGCAGCTCCTTGAATCTTTGTCAAGTATTATATCGTGGTTCCTCATGATCTTGTTGAAAAGTGATGATATCCTTAATTAGATTTACAGTTTTTGCGACAGACCGATAAGTGTTTAAGCCAATTCTTTTCATGTGGTGACGTTATCCTTTGATAAGAAAACATGTAAAATTGATGAATTTGTATAATAGTAATTCTTTTTTTAATTGAGTTGTTAGATACCGAATTTTCACACCCTAACCTCTAGTGGAGATGGTTATAAATACATAGATACTAGGACTAATTAAATATAAAATAAATAAATTAGTTATAATTAATTTAAATGAAAATTATTATTTTTACACGAATTTCTAAAACTAACATAACTCTTGAAACGTGTCAATTCAAGACATCAGCTTTCATTTTTTTTCAAAAATAACATGGGCATATTTTTATATAAAATTTTGCTTACTTGGACACCCGATGGCGTGCCACGTGTCATGCCACGTCAGCAAAAATGCCACTAAAAATGTGTCAATGTTGTTTTGGAAAAGAAATGAAAAGTGGTGCCATGAATTGTCACGTTTTAAAGGTCGTGTTATTTTTACAATTTCGTGTAAAGGTGATGATTTTATATGTAATTAACCCTTAATTTAATAAGATAAGGTATTATAACAAAATCATAATATATTATTTCTTCTATTGTAAAAATGTGTTTCTTACTTTATTTTTAACTATTTGAAAACTTCACCCTTCTAAATGATTTAATGCTATTAATAATTCAATTAAACAATCAAATTACAAATGTCGACCAGAGTTAGCCCAGGTGGTTAGATTCTTCAAGTGCATTCATGAGATCTCGATTTCGAATTGCAGCGTAGGCAAATTGAAACTGATTTGACATAACATTTATCTAACAACTAACCTAGATTATATCTATTTTCTGATAATAAAAAATTACAAATCGCTTAAAAGATGAATTTAATCAACAAATTCAACTTGTGAAAAAAGATCAAATATGGTCAAATTTGTGGCTTTGATTCAAACACTTTTAAAATAGGCGTTTTAACTCATGTTATCCCTTCAACTCCATATATTTCAACAATGTTACCACCTCGGCCCCAATTGTTTTAATTATTTCCTTACCACATCTATAAAGAGGATAAAGTGAGCCAAACATACCAATCTGTTGGTGTGTTTGTCCAAAGTCATGAATTTATCCTCAATTGATATTTTATTCTAAAGCTAAGGGGGCAAAATGAACTCTTATGTAGATTCATTATAGAATTTCCAATGTCACGTGCCATAGCACGTGCACTCCATTCCTTCTTCACCCTCATCATTCATACGCAATCCTTATTCCACCGTCTCTCACACACCCACCACCATGTCTCTTCTTCTCCGATCACTCCCCCTCATAACTCTCCGCTCAAAACCCTCACTCCCACTCCTCAACACTCTCCTCCACCACCGTTTCCCACCTCCAATTTCCATAACCACCGCAAATTTCTCATCCACTTCCGCCTCTACTTCCTCCACTGATACCATCCACAAATCACCACCGCCGCCACAAAACCAACAACCACCAGTACCCTTTAAAGAATCTCTCAATTGGGTATCCCGAACTGGGCTATGCGGAGAATTATCCTTAAATGATGTGGGTAAACGGGTCCTTCTTTGTGGGTGGGTTGCTCTGCATAGAGTCCACGGTGGTCTCACTTTTCTTAATCTCAGAGACCATACTGGAATTGTTCAGGTATTAATTTATTTGTTTGCTTGATAAGTTTAATTCTTTTTGTTTTTATTTTTGATGGGTTGTATTTCATGGTGAAATTTTAGGTTACTACACTTCCTGATGAGTTTCCTGATGCTCATTCGATTATAAATGATTTGAGGTTGGAGTATGTTGTAGCTGTTGAAGGTGTTGTTCGGTCTCGGCCCGGTGAGTCTGTTAATAAGAAGATGAAAACTGGATTGATTGAGGTAATTTGGCATTTTATTTCATCGGTTTAATAGAGGATATGTTTATTGATTAGCTTGACAAAATTGATTTGATTCGTGTTATTATCCATGGCAGGTTGCGGCGGAGAATGTTCAAGTTTTGAATTCAGTGAAAAGTAAGTTACCGTTTTTAGTTACCACTGCGGATGATGCTAAGGATTCTGTCAAAGAGGAGATTCGTTTAAGGTAGCTAACTTGCGATGATTCTTATTTTATATTCCTGAAATTTATATATGCTCCAGCATTATGGTCCAAAAAGTTTTTGATGAATGATTTATGTTTAACTTATCCGTTGTTAGATTTCGATGCCTTGATTTACGGCGGCAGCAAATGACATCTAACATAATGTTGCGGCACAAAGTAGTGAAATTGATTCGAAGATATCTAGAGGATGTGCATAGTTTTGTGGAGGTATACAATCTGAAGAATAGTGGATGTTTTTCTTATTTAGCTTCATCTCAATTCTTTTGCTGAACCTTTTAGAGGTTTACTCTTTGTTTTGATTGTTATATCTTCATGGTTATAAGGTAGATTGAGACTCCAATACTTTCTAGATCTACTCCAGAAGGTGCTCGTGATTATTTGGTGCCCTCGAGAGTTCAGGTACTTGACATTTGTTCATCGCGCTTTTGTTTTGCAATCAGAGTAGCTCAAATAGAAAAAGGATCGTTCTTGTACTTTTATTTTTGTTGAAGTTTTGAGCCTCCTTTTCATTTCTTTGACATTAGAAAGAAGTTATGATATACTGGTTAAGTTCCCGTAAGTAATTTTTCTATTTCTGAAAGATGCTGCTGCTAGTACTTTTGCATCCCTATTGGTTGATATGCAACCAAAAGTTGAGCGAATTGTGCCCTTTGAAAATTGGCGTGTGAAATCTTAGTTAAGAGAATTTTAGTTCATCCTTCTGAAGAAATTATCAAAACATTGAGTTTTAAATTGATTACTTAGATGAAAATTGAACCAAAATTTTCTTGTACGAAGTAATTGGGATAGGCTATTGCATTGCACATGAATTTGAAGTATGTTGTTACGATATATTGCTATTTATCAAAAATGCCATTCCGTTGAACTGCTATTGTAATATTGAAGTGCCCTTATGTGACTCTTGGCACTCTTCTCAAATGTCATCAGAAAACCACTCTTTCTAAGTTTTCCGTCGCCCTGTCCTAGGCTGTATATGGACTGATGTTATGCTTATCTAAGTCGTTTTGTTTAACTTTTTCTGCTTGATTTATAAAATGATTTTTTTATATGTCTTATATGTATCATGAGATAAACATCTACTTGGAATTCATAAACATTAACTAAAAGATACACCTTTAAAGGTAATTTTCCGAAGTTTCTGGGTGATTATAATGCTACTTATGGAGGTGTACATTAACTTTGCTTCTTATTGTTATAGATATTAAGGTGGATGCTTTGACATGGCGTTTTTGCTCTAATCCATTCTAACATACTACATGTATTTTGAAGCCAGGAACATTCTATGCTTTGCCCCAAAGTCCTCAGCTCTTTAAGCAGATGTTGATGGTCTCTGGTTTTGACAAGTATTACCAAATTGCAAGGTAATCTTTTCTGGCTTTGTTGGATTTTAATTATGTGTATTCAATCATTCAGTAATCATTGCTGCCTTTGTCTTTTCTATGCAAATTCAACTTTTGACTCGGGGACTATTTATGTATGCTGCAAGGAGATTAGTGAGTTATACCCGATATTGAGTTTCATATGACAACTATTTAATTGCTCAACAATTTAAGAAGAACATGAACACTTGTTATTTTTTTATTTTTGGTTTTGTGTATAATACCTTAAAGGCTCTGAACTGAAGGTTTGCAATGTTATAATTCAGTTATTAGCGGAAAAATTGGGTTGAATTTTTCTTCTTTGCAGATGCTTTAGAGATGAAGATCTGAGGGCTGACAGACAACCTGAGTTCACTCAGCTAGATATGGAACTCGCATTTACTCCCTTAGAGGACATGCTGAAGCTCAATGAAGATTTGATTCGAATGGTCAATATTCTTTTGCTGCATATTCACAATTTTTCACTACGGCATATTGCCAGGAGTTAAACTAAGGGTAGGATATGATGAAAGGAGACGAAAAGTGACTTTTTTTTTCTTTTGCAGGTTTTTCTGGAGATTAAAGGTGTACAGTTGCCCAACCCTTTTCCTAGGCTTACTTACGCCGAAGCAATGAGTCGTTATGGTTCAGACAGACCAGATACAAGATTTGATCTGGAGTTAAAAGATGTAATAATCTCCTTTCACAGCAATTTTTACTGTTTTACAGAATTGGGGCTTTTGATTTCCCAACCATTTAGCTTCTTTCTACAAATGCTTAGGTTTAGTCCGAGTCTGGCCTTTTTTACGTTCTCAGATCAATTCCCATTTGACTCTTCTCCTTTTTCTGCACATTAAATAGGCTTCTTATTTATTTTATTTTTTCATGAACGGATGATGTTTATGAAATCGGCATTAATTTGGCCAATGTGCATCCTCATATGGTTTCTACAATTTTAGATTCTCTGTGTGCTCTCAACTCCTGTATGTCTTCATGTGTTTAAGCTATTTATTATCCCGTGGTATGAGTAAAAAACATTTTTCTCTTGTCCTACAGGTGTCTGATATTTTTGCAGGCTCGTCCTTCAGGGTATTCGTGGATACCTTGCAAAATGGGGGCATAATCAAAGTGTTATGTGTGCCTTCAGGTGCTAAAAGCTACTCAAACACAGCTCTTAAGAAAGGTGATATATACAATCAAGCAATTAAATCTGGAGCAAAGGGATTGCCATTTCTCAAGGTCTTGGATGATGGTAAGGCGTATTTTTTCCTAACTTGTTTCTATTTTTTATTTTTAACCGTAGGGGTGTGCCTGAACCTAATTAACTGTAACCAAATTATATATAGCCGAATTGTAACCTATCCGAATAACTATTTGGTCTGGTCGGTTATTTCGGTTAACTGATTAACCATAAATAAATTTTGTTGTCAATTTTTAATTACATACAAATATATAGGGTAAACAGATATCTAAGTCCTATAAAAATTATAAAATTATGTTAATTTTTTAAAAAAAATTACAAAAATAACATTACATGTATAATTTGGTCGGTTTGGTTAATTCAGAAATTTTATACTGAAAACCAAACTGAATTAACCATTTATTTTTTAAAATTATTAACCATAATGAAACCAAATTAAACAAAAACTAAACCAACTCAAATTTGGTTTGTTTCGGTCGGTTAATTCGGTTATAACTGAGTACTGCACACCCCTAATGATAGGTGAGCGGCATTACTATTTTATGTTTTTCATCGGGAATAATATTTTAATTACTTTTCAGGGGAGGTTGAGGGAATTCCCGCTCTAGTGTCGAGTTTGGACCCAGTCAATAAAGAACAGTTGCTGAGACTATGCTCTGCTGGAGCAGGCGACCTTATTTTGTTTGCAGTTGGTCATTTTGCATCAGTGAATAAAACTCTGGATCGGCTTAGGATGTCTATAGCTAATGAGATGGGCTTGATTGACCATGTATGTTTTTGACCTGTTAAGATTGTGAAATTTATTTGTTATGCGATGATTCTGACATTTTCTGTTTTTTTCTCTGATTTCTAGTCCAGAAATTCAATATTATGGGTGACTGATTTCCCGATGTTTGAGTGGAATGATATGGAGCAGAGACTCGAGGTTTGTCATTTCTCTTCCAATGAATTAGCTGCTTTTCCGGGTTTCCGAAACTTTTCGATGTCCAAAACTCTTACAAAATGTTTTGGGGCCGTTTAGAAAAATAACAAAAATATGAAACCTGTTTCTTAATAGAAAGTCTAATTCTTAAAAAAAAAACATAAAGAGTTAACTACAAAAAAGAGAGTTTTTATTGGTTACCACAAAGTTTATTATATATATTATTTATAATCCACCAAAGAAGTTTTTTTTTCCTAAAATCACAATCTCTAAATTTCTGCACTTTTCGCCTTTCAGAATTTAAAAAAATTAATCAAATTATACTTTATATAAATAAAATTTTAATATATTTAAGTAGATTCCTATAAATTTGTTGTTTATACGTTCCTATTCATATATTTTGAAAAAGCCATTTTGCGCTACCTGTTTTTTTATTTCCCTGCAACATAGAAGATACCATTTTGTGTCTCCATTTAGTTTTTTCCAGGGTCAGCTGTTAGTGTCTATCTTTTCAGCACCCCACCTAGCTGTATTTCGCCAAACGCTATCGTATTTTGCTTATATTTCAAAACGATCATTATCGTGCAGGCGTTACATCATCCATTTACAGCACCCAATCCCGAAGACATGGAAAACCTTTCTTCCGCTCGAGCCCTTGCTTATGACATGGTTTACAATGGGGTTGAGGTAAGTTTACCTTTTTTTGACTTATCGCTATAGGCTCGAAGCTCGGTTTAGAGAATAATCAAATCTGTTTTTCTCGATTTTTTATGTGCTGTCAGATTGGTGGAGGAAGTTTGAGAATATATAAACGCGAAGTTCAACAAAAGGTATTAGAAATTGTCGGTATCTCCCCTGAGCAGGTGAGAAAACTCGCCATCTAGTTCTAGTTGTTCGCATCATAAATGAAAACGTTAATCAAAAAACGCCGAAAAGGGCATTTTTTACAATACTGAAGTTTCAATAATGAAACGTCAAAACATAAGACTCAACAAGTTTACGTGTAACTTAGGTTTGCAAGAATGCAAGTTAAGTTGAAACTCTTTTTTATGGCAGGCGGAAGCAAAGTTCGGATATCTTTTAGAGGCCTTAGACATAGGTGCTCCTCCACATGGTATATAACTCTTTATCTCGACCTAGTTTTTGATAGTCAATTCTTTCTACCTTTTGAAATGATTTTGCGAGATCATTTTTCCTTTATAGGGGGGATTGCTTATGGGCTCGATAGATTGGTTATGTTGTTGGCCGATGCTAATTCCATCAGAGATGTCATAGCTTTCCCGAAAACGACAACTGCACAATGTGCCCTTACTCGGTCCCCATCAGAGGTAGATCCTCAACAGCTAAAAGATCTATATCTGAATACCCAATAAGACGGTATGCTCATTAACATGATCGACTTTATAGCAAATACTGAATCCGAATGTACCCAATCCAGTTTTGGTTTCTGAGGGGGTTACTGTACTATATTGTGGAATAGTTTAGCATTTACGGAATATATTTTTAACATTATTGTTTATTTCTTAAAGTCGTCTCAATTGGACGATTCTTTTTTAATATTTCAATAAATTATTGAACTTTGGTTTCAATCAAATACATGGAATGGAACCCATGACGAGGAATCAAGCACACTGCATCTTACCAATTTAATTTTTTGTTGCATTTGTAAAAAAAAAATTATAAAAACATTAGGTAAAAACCTAACCAAACTGCATTTTTTCCGGTTTGATTCTAGAATTATATATATATATATATACACACACATGCATAAACAGCTATAATTTGATATTTTAAAACAAAATTTAAACAATATATTAGTAACCAACAAGCATATCTTTACTAGAACTTTGTGTTGATAGTAAACGTCACGTGCATATTTTCATTCATTTTATCCAGCAAATAAGTAGATTACCAGACGAACAAATACAATAAAGCATCATTTTTGAAAACTAAACCGGTGGGCGATCAGGTGAGATCACCGGTTTCCGGTTCAACTGGCATTTGAACCGGTTGGGAAGAACCGAGCAATACAAACAAGAGCTCTTTGGAGAAAAAACATAAGATAAACCATACTACAAAATGTTGCAACCAAAAATACACTCAAAGGAGTTTAAGAGTTTTTTGAAACTGAATTAAAAGATTACCGAACAATCATTTTTCGGAACATTGTGGTCTTGCTCTTATTCGGCTGCGTCTTTATCCTTTTTCTTCTTCTTCTTTTTCTCGCTTTTATCAGCCTCGCCATTAGTTTTCCCTTCCTCAACAGTTGGGGCCTCCTCGGCGTCCTTGTCTTTCTTTTTCTTCTTCTTTTTCTTCTCACTTCTATCCGCCTCCTCGTCATTAGTCTTCCCTTCCTCAACAGTTGGAGTTTCCTCGGCATCCTTATCTTTCTTTTTCTTCTTCTTCTTTTCCTCACTCCTATCTGCCTCGTCACCATTAGCCTCACCGTCTACAATAGCTTTTTCTCTCTTTTTCTTCTTTTTCTTCTCGGACATTTCTGTATCAGATACACCAGCTTCGTCATCTGTACGCTTCCGCTTCTTTTTTTTCTCTGTTGTGTCCGCTACTTCTTTCTCCACTGCATCAGTCACCTTTGCTGTCTCATTCACAGCAGCAGCAAGGCTAGCAACCACAGAATCACCTCCGGTGGGCAAGGCTACCAAATTCCGCGACCATTCTGCAGGAGTTTTCTCATTCGGCTTGCCATGCTTATCCAATTTCCCTTCAGCAACCAGCTTCTTCTTCATCGAAGCCTTCGGTCCCAATCCCCACTTCCTCGGATAAGTATCCCTATCCATAACCACCCTCTTAATCTTCGCCACAACTCCATGATCACAACTAGCCATCACAGCAGTCGTCATTTCTGCAACCCCTAAAGCAATCGCCTCACCCTTAGTAGTCATCAACACAACTTCCTCACCTGATTCAATATCATTCTCAAACCGCAACAACCCCGGAATCATCAATTTAGCACCATAACAAATCGCATTCACCGCAGAATCCTTCACAACTAACCTCTTATAACTCGTCAACAAAATCTCAAGCGGCATTACAACTCTCCTCAAATAACTCTCATCTCTATAATTATCATACACCCATTGCGCATCCATAACATCATGCATCGTAACCATATTATCCTTCTCCCCCAAAATGCCCGACCGAACCCTCCTCAATTCTTGCATATGCGCACCGACACCAAGAATCAAACCTAAATGAACACACATTGTCCGAACATAGGTACCCGCTTCGCAAGAAATCCAAAACACAACTAAATTCCTATCCGAATCATACTCTAACAACTTGCTTTCGTAAATGGTCCGAATCCTAAGTTGGCGTTTAACCGCTGCAATCAACGGCGGCCGTTGAAAAACCGCACCGGTTAGGGTTTCTAAAGCCCTTGCTACTTTAACAGTGTCAACAACCTTATCATGTAATCTAGCAACACAAACATATTCTTTACCAGCGCCTTGTTGAGACTTAACAAGACGGGTAGCTCTATCAATACAAACAATTAAATTACCCGTAACTTTCGGATCCAAAGTGCCGCTGTGACCCGTTTTTTCGACCCGGAGGATCCGTTTAATCCATGCTACAACTTCGTGTGACGATGGGTTTGACGGTTTATCGAGATTCATGACGCCGTAGCGTATGTATTCGGCGAGCGGCCGTTTGAGCGGCGAGTAACCGGACGGCAGCGGCGTGTAGTGGCCGGTACGGACATTGAGGCGGTCGTAGTTTTTTAAGAGGATTGGCCAGTTTGAGGTGTCCATTGGTGGGGTGGTGGTTTGGGGTTTGATGAGGTCAGTTTTGTCATTTGGTTCTTCCATTGTTGAGAAATGGGGGGGGCACTGTAACAGTGGTAATTAGGGTTTTTGTTTTTTTTAGGGTTTATGATTGGAGAAGAAGGGTTTTAAGGTGGATTAGGGTTTGGATATTGGGTTTTGTTTCATGGCCCATGGATTACATTTTTGAATTTTTTTGAAAAACAAATGCCATATATGTTTTCTTTTTTCGAAATTTTTTAAAAAATAGCTCTGATTTTTTTTAGTAATAATAAACTTTTTTAACTTGTTTTTTTTTTTTAAACAACACTCCTTTTAGGGGTGTAAACGAACCGAGCCGCTCGCGAGCAGCTCGGTGTTCGGCTCGATAAGAGCTCGGTTCATGTTCGTTCGTATTCTAAACGAACCGAGTTCGAGCTTGATTTTATGTTCGTTAATATAAACGAGCCGAACATGAACACAGTGGTGTTCGGCTCGTTTATGTTCACGAACAGCTCGAATAAGAGTTCGTGAACATGTTCGTGAACGAGCTCGTATATAGTTCACGAATAAGCTAGTTTAGAAACTCAATTAGGTGTTCGCGAAGTAATTTATATTTAAATTAATGTATATAATTATGTTTCTAATTTATTCAGCTCATATTTGTGAACGAGTTCGATTAGAATATTGTTTTTAATTTATTCAACTCATATTCGTATTTGTTTGTTCGTTTATCCACTAAACGAGTGAGCTCGCGAACAAGCTCGTATAGTACTTATAGAACTCGTTCGTGAGGTTGTTCGGGAACGAGCTCGTTTAGTACTTATCGAGCTCGTTCGTGAGCTCGTTCGCGAACGTGTTCGTTAGGCGGCTAAACGAACGAACACGAGCTGAACACGAACCGAACATGAACACTATAAAATCTAAACGAACCGAACATGAACACTCCGTTTAAAACTCGACTGAACATGAACCGAACATGAACACTTTGTTCGCTAAACGAACCGAACATGAACACTCTAAAGCTCGGCTCGGCTCGGTTCATTTACACCCCTAGCTCCTTTTTAAATATACGAATAGTTTACTAAAAGCATATATTTGTAAAAAAAAGTACTTTTATATAAAAACAACACTCCTTTTTAAATATACGAATAGTTTACTAAAAGCATATATTTGTAAAAAAAAGTACTTTTATATAAAAAAAATCAGGGCATATTATAATAAATAGTTAGCCAAAAATATATGTATTTTTGCAAATGGCTAAAAAATTTAGAATTGTTAAGGTCTAATCATCCAAAATATTTCATTTTCTTTTTACCATTTTTTGTTTGTATTCATTTAAAATCTTTAATTTTATCTCATTTTTCAATTTTTAAATTTCAATCGTATTCATTTCTTAAATAGGACTTTCTTTACTTTGAAAAAAATAAATAAATATGTCATCAACTTTGTTACTTAGTCTAAATAAGTTTTTAATATTTTAAAAAATATAAAAAAATGAGATTGTGTCATATATGAAAGACATTTGAGCCTTTTCTTTTTAAGTGGAAAAAATCCCACTTTAAAAATCGTTACAATTGAAAGTAAAAAATAAAAATAAGGTAGAATTAACAATTTTAAATTAAGTCAATCGTTAATCTATCATATACACATTATAATAGTAACTAACTTGTAAATAATTTGATAAATATCTACATTTATTGACTAGAACAATACTAAAAAAGATTAAATAATTAAAAATTTAATTATAACACCTGAAAAGTAATAGTAATAGAGAAAGCTAAAATACACATGTAATACTATATTTTGGGAAGCCAAATTATTAAAAGACATTGCATATATTTTAAAAACACTCAATCATATAAGCACTTGAATTATTAAATTTGGTTTTATTATTATGCGAAAGAAAATATAATTTTTTTAGCAATTCACAATGAAAGATAAACAACATTCATTATAAGTTATGATAGTTAAATAAATAAAAATGCATTAGTTATAAATTATGATAAGTAGATAAAACAGAAGTTCATTAAGTCTAACATAACAAATACACTGATAAAATTTTAATTAAATATATAAGTATATTATTTATATAATTAAAATAATTCCAACATAACAACTAAAATTCGATAGCATTATATATTTATATAAAAAAGTGAGATACATATGATATTCATTGCACCAATTTGAAAATAAGTATAAATCCTTCAAAGATTAGTTTAATTAGGAATTTTTTGTACATTTTAATTTTTCTAAGTGATTAAGTCAAAAGTTAAAAGAGGTTCATTTGTCAAACAAAGAAATGATTGTAATAATTTTTTTTAATTATAGTAAATAAAATTATTTTTGTATACAATGCACATAATATATAATATATATATATTTATAAAATCATTTAACATTTAGTAGTTAAATATTACATATAATAGAGCCAATATCACAATAGTAATAATCTAATAAAAAACCATTATATTTAACTTTAATTTATTAAAAATATAAAAATGACAACATATTTTTAAATATTTAGTAGCTTAGTTCGGTTTGGAAATTTATAATCTCTTAGTTCCGGTTCGATTTGATTTTAACAAACAAAAGAATAGAATTTTAATTCAGTCTAAAATCAAATAACACCTATATGCATCAAAAAAAAGTCCAATAATTTAAATTGACCTATCGATATTAAGTTAGCCTCATTTGAGATATTGAAAGTAAATTAATCATAAAAAATTATGTATATATTATATTTATAATTTTTGTCACCAACTCTTATATATATATATATATATATATATATATGTGTGTGTGTGTGTGTGCGCGCGCGCGCGTGCGCGCGTGCGTGCGTGTGTGCGCGTGCGCGGGTGCGGGTGCGTGGGTGCGTGGGTGCGTGGGCGCGTGCGAGTGGGCGCGTGCGCGTGTGTGCTAGCGTGCGTGCGTGCGTGCGTGCGTGTGTGTGTCATTTCAATAAATCAATCAATCTTATAAGTAAAAATGAAATATTTTTTAGTTTTTTCAATTTATTTTTATAATATACCAGTTCAGAATAATAAATTTATTCTAAAATATCTAAACATTTTATTCAAAACATTTTTATTAACTAATTATAATTTACTCATTAGTGTCTAACACTATTTTATTATTCACTCAATAAATTATTAAAAATGATGGAAATTTAATATTTTTAAGAATCTAAAAAAAGTGATACTCAAAATTAATTTATAAATAAAATATTATCTAAATTTTTTATTTCATTTTATTTTGCAATCTTTATTTTATTTATTTTACGAATTAATAAATTTTGAAATATCTATAAATTATTATTATAAGTAAATTGTATCAACAAAAGTAATTATAAATAATTATAAAATTGAGTATTTTTATGTGAAAATTAAAATTATATTTTTTAACCGAGCAAAAAATCTTGATAAACTTGGGTAAGCATACTATGTGAAATTAGAAAAAATTATTTGTATAAAATTTTAATAAATTATAGAATTGGTGTTGAGTTACAATGGATAATTAAATGAGTATATATATATATATATATATATATATATATATATATATATATATATATAATTTTTATAGATCTTTCAGTTATTTATATACTTTGATAAAATTAGTTTGTAAACTATATACTCTATCTTTTTTGCTTTTTAATAACATTGTTTTTTATTTTTGTAAAAGCCTTTTATTTTCTTTAAAAAAAATATTTCCATATCACATTTAATTCTATCTTAAAACATAAAGTCAGGGTTTATAGAATTACTCTAATAATTATTTAATTATCATTTTCATTTTTTTCAATCGATCTACTTTCTCAATCTAACTAATTAAAGTTATTATTTTTAATCTCTAACTAACTAAAGTTATTATTTTTAGTTTACTAGCCCAAATATGATAGTTATATGTATTAGTACAAGAGTGTGGTGCGCCATACACTAACTAACTTTCAATGCTTGTGTGTGGGATGCACATATAATTCATTACGTGTGTATTATGTAAATATAGAATTTCTTGCAAATTTAGAAGGGAGTTAAATTTGTTAGAATAGTAACAATATAAGGTCCTTTAATAATTAATGGTAAAGACACATGATTTGATAAAGAAATCGATTTTTAACATCCATCAACAAAATTTATAGTAAACTACCCCTAATAGTTATAATATATATTCCTTCCGTCCTATTTAAAAAGTCCCATTTATTTTTACACACAGATTAAAAAAATATTTATTATTTTTATCTTTTTATGTTTTTCATATTTTGCCCCTATTAATTATAGTGGAATTTTTCAAATTGTTAATTTAAGATGACTAAAAGAAGGTTAAAATAGAATATTTAATGGAAAAATATTCTAAAAATAGTAATGAGACTTTTTAAATAGGAAATTCCAAAATGGAATATGAGACTTCTTAAACGGGACAGAGAGAGTATAAATTATTTCTAAGGTATCAACTAGAGAAAAAAAAAGACCAAATTAATAGAAATAAATTGTAATTTATTCATTTAATTTTGTTGTGCTATAAATTGATTCTATGTATAATAAGAAAATATAAAAATTAATTTAACTCAATTTTATCAAGTCTTTAATTTATTTTTGATTCACAGTTACATATATAAAAAATATATGTTCAATGTCATTGAATTATTTAAAATTTCTGGTTAATTCATTACATGTATATTGTATATAATTATAGTAGTTATAATTTGATTTAAATAAATAAATATTTAAAATTATAACTTGGAATTAACTAAGTCAATATTGATAAATAATATTTATATATTTTTTAGTATCAGTTTTATTAAAACTTTAATAAAATCTTAGTATTTTCTAAATTTTGTTCTTTAGGTTTTCATAAGTTTTTTTGATAAATAATACTTAAAAAACTTCATAAGTTTATAAATTTTTATATATTTATTAAGTTTTATAAAAGCTATTGTATTTTAAAATATCAAGTATTAATTAAAATTTAATTAACAAAATAAAAAATATCCTCTATTTATATAATTATTCTTTAATATTTAGATTTAATTTTTAAAAAATTATGTGAAATTAATTAACTTTAGTTATTTCTCTATGAAATATTCTATAATTGTTTTGATAATTGGAAGGGGGAGCGGTTGTGGGAGAAATTGCATCTACGACCTAGCAGTTTATTGCACGATGCTTATTCCGTTTGAACTATATCCTATTGGTTATTCTATAAATTTATCAAACCATATTTTAAACAAAAATGCGTATTGTTTTTAAAATTATAATAGTTAGTAAATAAAATATCAATAAGTTATTATAAAAAAAGGTTGGAAAAATATTTGTTTTGAGATTTGTTTATGAATTCTTTTAGAAATGGACTAATTTTCATTAAAAGTATGCGGTGAAATTCTTTTTTAATATTGTCAATTTGACTATTTTTCTTTTACATTTGTACCATTCAAAAATTGACATATATAATTGTTGGATCGAACTGTTAAATTTTTTATGTATGATATATTTAACAAATTGAGTACTATTGTGTTGGATATATAATTTATTTTCCTTTTATTATATAGTAGTAAATTTTGATTGATGTAGTCATAATATGTTATATGCACATTCCATCCAATTAATATATATATAGGTTTATTCTAGCTATACATTATCTAGAATATACAAGATGTCAAAAATATGCTTGAACAAAACAAACCTTATTTGCACGTGTTACCTTAACTAAAATAAAAATATTTAAAAAAATCAATTATCAGGATTGATATTTTGAAAAGTGAAAAATTAAACTACAAGATAATTTGGAATACTTTAGAGGAACTAATTATGGACATATATATAGTTAACTTGTAAGATGTACACTTTTTTTTCTTATCTAATAACATTGTTTTTTATTTATGTAAAAACCCTTTATTGCCTTTAAAATTTTCTTTAAATTTCCATATTATACTTAAATTCCATCTCAAAACATGAAGTTAGAGTTTACAGAATTACTCTAATAGTTAAAGTTATTATTATTAATTTGCTAGCCCAAAAATTGATAGTTATAACTTATAATCATATGCTAGCTTCTTTGAATATAACTATATAAGTATCATAAGTCACAAATATGTGTGTTGTACACAAACTAATTTTTTATACTCGTGCGTATAATGCACGTACAATTCATTACGTGTATATTACATAAATTTAGAATTGATATTAAATTTGGAAGAGAAATAAAATTGTTATAGCATTTAAAACAATAAGAATTATTTCTTTCTTTAAAATTTAACAACAATCAAAAAATCTATAGTAAACTAACCCTAATATCTTAAAAATTTACTGTTGATAATGAAGTGTTGTAGGGTTGAGATAGTAGACACCACAGTAAGAAAAAAAGGCATAGTAAATTGTTTCCAAGAAAATTTGCAAATTTGGAAATATAGTTCTTATGATGAATCATAATCTACAAGTTTGGTCCATAATTCTTAATATTGATGATGTTCATTACCATTTATATTATTTCTAAGAGATTCTAAAACATCCAAAATAAGTAAAAAAGTTAATTTAGCAACTGGCTAAAAACTTTGCTCTAAGAAATATAATAAAAAAAACAGCTTATATCTTCAACATTTTCTTATAAATCCTTACCCATATCATCTATTGTATGCACTCTAAACCTCAAAAATAATATTATATATATATATCGCTAGTGAGATGTCAAAGAGGAGCAAAGGTCGTCAAAAGGTCGACATGGTGAAGATGCCTAACGAAAGCAACCTCCAAGTTACGTTCTCAAAACGCCGGGCCGGCCTTTTCAAAAAGGCGAGTGAACTTTGCACTCTTTGCGGTGCCGAGGTTGCTATCGTGGTGTTTTCACCCGGAAAGAAGGCTTTCTCTTTCGGTCACCCGAGTGTTGAAGGATTGGTCGAGCGTTTCCTTACACGACATCCTCCCCAACACTCGCCCACTATGCAACTCATCGAGGCTCATCGTAACGCTAACGTTCGTGACCTCAATGGACAACTCACTCAGGTACGTGTGTATATATGTATATATATATATATATATTTCAACATTGCATCTACTAATTAAATGACGTATATATATTTTCAAATAACGCCATTTGATACTACTAAATGACGTAATTAATTTTTTTACTATATATATCACAGAGTTCAATTTTACGTTAAATAACACTAATATCAGCCATTTAATCCGTGGGTTCAATCATGTATATATGTATAGCAAAGGTTATCAAAAGCTCAACTTTAGGGTTTTAGCATCAAACCCTAATTCTCCGCGCTTGCTCTCGAGCAAGTAATTAAAAAATAGTATGTTTTTACATATCGATCCTAACTGATTCTTATAATTAAAAAATTTATGCTTATAGAATCGCTAATTATTGTATTGTTTTTAGTTGGGCAGCCAAATGGAATTTGAAAAGAAGAGAGGAGAACAACTTACTCAACTGAGGAAGTCAAGGCAGAATCAACATTGGTGGGAGGCTCCACTTGAAACACTTACTAAGCCTCAAATACATCAATTGAGGTCATCATTGGAACAACTTAAGAAAAATGTGGCAGTGCAAGCTGATAAACTTCTAATTCAATCTGCCCAATCTCAACAATTTTATGCTTCAAGTTCTACTAATCCTCCAATTTTTCCTATTTTTGATCCAAGAAATAATAATCCCATGTTAAATCTTCCAAATATGACTAATCCACATCTTGGATTCAATAATTTTGGATATGGAAATGGACTTGGGAATGAGAATGGATTTTACTAATCTACTTTTGGAGAAGTTGGTATTGATGTCATAATTTTTTTAATTAGCCACAGACGCAAAAAATTCTTACGTGAACTCGGTTTATTTTATAGAATTATATTTTTTTATTGATAGTATGATACGTGAATGAGTTTGAATTTCAAATTTATAGGGGGCACATCATTGAGTTAATTTTTTTAATTAGAATTGATGATGTCTCTAGTGATTGGAGATTTGAACCCGTTATGTGACGTATTATGCTATGAATAGAAATTTATTATTTTATATGATGAATTCGGTTTATTAGAGAATTTTTGAACAAACACAGATAGTAATAAATATTATGATTTTTCCTTATGCAATTTTCATTTTTGGTCTTTTTAATAGTTTTTTAAGGTCATGTTGTAAGTCAGGTTTCTATTATGATATTGGATGTATTTTTCAATAAAGAATGAAATTTTAGTTTGAGAATATGCTGTCCAAATTTATAATAGTTATGTTCAAAAATAGATATATTAGTAATTTAAAAATAGAATATATAGATAAAAAAATTCATTTTTTGGTTATATCCAATGAACCTAAAGATATCAAAATGAAATACAAATATAAAAACTTCTCAAAAGAATATAAATATAAAAGGACCGGTTATATATATGCATGTATAATCATATCTAGCCTTTATTTATGAAAAAGAAAAATAACTGATTATAATACATACAATAAATCTGATGTATGTAAAAAAAGTTCTTTTAAAATTAGGGTTTGAAATTTTTTATAAAGAGTGTTCAAAAATCTCAAGATTAAAAAAAAAATAATAATTCTGATTCAATTTATTTTTTATAAAATTAAAACATCAAATAAAATATGTTAGCTTTCATTTATTACTAGCACGATGTTTGTGCTTTGCTTGCGAGATTATATTTTAATTATAAAATATTTATATATATATATTCTTTTGGCATATAATTTTAAATATTTATTTATAGTCTTGCTATTACGTTTAACAAGTAAACATTAAATATATAATTAAACGTAAATAAAAGATCTCTTCAGAAAAAAAAAATTAATGGTATATCTCAATGTTTACATAAATATATATAATAAAATGAATATTATTATACAATAATCACAATGCTTATCATCTCTAGTAATTAATTAATCATTAATAAAATATTAAATTATATTATTATTCCGACTAAATATTTTTTCCACAATCTTAATTTTTTTTTTAAAATAAGAAAAATAGTTATTGAAATAATCAACATAAATAAAATCAACAAATTTAGTAATTATTAAACTGAGTTTTTTTTTTCAAGTTATTACAATGCATATATTTAACTATTTATACTTTTAATTGATTAAAAAATAAATGAGTATTTTTAATACAAATGGCACATGTAAATTATTATTTAAATACAATTAAATAACCACTAATTAAAACAATTACAGATATAAAATATATGAAATTATTTGAAAAAATATAGTGAAGTTTTATTTAATTTGATTTAAACACACTAGCTATGTAAAATTTTGATATTATGAGACATATTTCTATAATATTACTAATTAATAAAAAAAACAGGTTATAGTTATATGTAAAAAGTTTCTTGATTTCAACTTATTGTGGGATTAAGAAATAATAAATTTATTATCAATATACACACATATAATGTAAATATTAAAAGGGTTAATTACATATAAAATCATCACCTTTACACGAATTCTCAAAAATAACACGACCTTTAAAACGTGTCAATTCAGGGCATCACCTTTCATTTCTTTTCAAAAACAACATAAGCACGTTTTTAGATAAAATTTTGCTGAGTTGGACACCCAATGGGAGTGACACGTGTCATGCCACGTCAGCAAAATGCCACTGAAAATGTGCCCATGTTATTTTTGAAAAGAAACGAAAGGTGGTGCCCTGAATTGCCACGTTTTAAAGGTCGAATTATTTTTACAATTTCGTGTAAAGGTGGTGATTTTATATGTAATTAACCCATATTAAAATAAATTACAATCAGATTATGATTAAAATATTAAAACAAGGAATTAAAATACCAAAAAAGAACATTCATTTTGCATTTTTTAAATAAATATCTAATATGAATTAGATTTAATTTTACACAAATAATATTTAAAGATTTAGTTTTATTCTTCCTTTGAAATAACAGAGGCATGTCTACCTTTGTAATGGATACCTTCAACAACAACTTTTGCTTTATAATATTATCAGTTTGATAGCACATGACTACTTTATCTTAATTGAGATGCATATATGTTGTTTTAATTACGATAGAAAATCTCATGTGGTAGCATATGACTATTTTAGTTTATCTAATTGATTGGGGCATGTCCTTTCGATTATCAAATTTTATGTACTGGCTGATCAATCAGCTTTTAATTAATAGAACTTTTTATTTCAAAAAAAAGTTAAACATTAGGAGTATTTTTATTATGTATAATTATGCCGATCGAGTTGAATCGAAATATTATTCTCATGAATTTTAATTAATGCTCATATTTTTTATAGTTGTTGTCATAAAATTGTTTAGAATATACATGTACATTATTTTAATCTCAATCTCATCATAAGCCGTAAGTTGTTTTTTTCTTTTTTAATTGTTCTCTACATTTAAATATTATTGTTTTTATGTTCTTTATATTTCTCTTTTTTTTCATGAATATTTTCATACTTCTCTTGGCTACATATTTAGTTCCTTACCGATTAAACTCACTTAAAAAAATTAAATATGATGGAACAATTTTTTTAATTCATTAATCTTGAACCAAATATCCAAATTAAATAAGAGAAATTAATTAACTTTAACCGATAATATTTCTGCAATTTAATTAAATGTAATCTTGAATAAAATTTATTATATACAGAAGTTGGCACCAAAGAAAAATTGGGTGCACATTTTTGTTAGAATAAATATTTATTCAAGAATATTAATTAACTTAGCCATCGAGCAATGGTAAAACTTGGAAACTAACAGCACAAAAATGGAATTGAATTTGCATTATTGGACAAGTAATTATAAAGCCAATTATATGGGTTTATAAAAATGAACCCCATTAGATTTTTCATGCGTTTCTTATTTGTTCTTAAGCCAATCTTCATTATTCTACCATAAACTAAGTTTATTATTCTAATATAAATTATGTTCTATTTGGTTTATTTTTGGAATATATTGTCAAATACACATATGTACATTATCCAACAATTTTCAGTTTCATTATGTATTAATAATTAGTTAAGGATTTTTCTGGTTAGTGAAAATTTTGTTAAATTAAAACATCACTAGCACTTGACAATTTTGGGGACGGTCGGTTCGGCTTAGAACGATCAATTTAATCAAAATTACATTGTATTTTTAATCAAATTGACTGAATAATCAATTTCAAGCAAAATCAGTTTACTGAAATTAACTAAAATCTAAAAGATACACCATGAATCAAAAAAATTAATTTGCTTAAACTAATAAAAATGCAGAACAATAAAAATATATCAACTTTTTGGTTAATTCGGTTAACTTATTTTTTTATTAATCGGACTAAACTAACCACACCAACAAAAATTAACTCAATTTAATTAAAACAGGTTGGTTAAACTAATTATTTTGGTTTGAATGACCGAATAATCATTACCAAGAAAGAAGAATCATACCAATAAAAAGAAACATTCATTTAGTGTACTATTAATGAATTTATAACTTTGACATTGAGTTACAAATGTCAAATGGTTTTATTTATGATGCCAACTAGCTACTAGCAAGTGTATTTTAATACTAATTTCATAATGATAATAATTACTACACAAATAAAAGCAAAAGATTACATAACCTTCATATCTTTGAGGAATCACAAAATATATCATACAGTTAAGACACTAAAACACCATTATTTGGACAAAATGGAGGGAATTAAACCCTATAAATACCCAATTCCCTCCAATTTACAATCACAACAAATCCATACCAAAGAATTAAAAAATCAGTAATTAGTAATTTAAATTACATTTTCTCAAGAATGGTGAAAAGAGGCTCAACTTTAGGTCGCCAAAAAATTGCAATTGAGAAAATTTCAAAAAAAACACATTTACAAGTTACGTTTTCTAAGCGTAGAGCCGGATTATTCAAGAAAGCTAGTGAGCTTTGCACACTTTGTGGGGTTGAAATTGCAATTCTTGTTTTTTCTCCGGCTAATAAGGTGTTTTCATTCGGTCACCCCGAGGTTGATTCAATTTTGGACCGATTCCACGCTCGACATCCTCTTCCGAATTCAGGGTCCCGACATTTGATCGAAGCGCATCGAAATGCCAACGTTCGTGAGCTGAATTCACAACTGACTCATATTCTTAATCAATTAGAAGATGAAAAAAAGAAAGGAGAATTACTAGATCAAATTAAAAAAACTAGCCAAAGTATGTGTTGGTGGGAGAGTCCTATTGATAAACTTGGATCGCAAGAATTAGAAGAATTAAGGTATGCATTGGAGGAATTAAAGAAAAATGTTGCTAAACAAGTGAACAAACTTTTGTTTGATTCTTCCCAATTTTTTGGAGGAAATAATGGCATAGGGTCACATGTTTTAGATTATGAAAATAAGCCTAATGTTGGGTACTACCCACAAGGGATATTTGATTAATTATTATTATTAATTATGAGAGGGGGTTACAAACTAGTATCTCACTAGTGAATTAATGTCCAATAATTATTGTAAGTTTTTAGACAAATTAATCTCATAATGTTCATTAATCTCCTTGTTGAGTATGCTTATTAATTAAGAGATTTGTGTTGTAAAATAATCTTCCATCATGTGATGTTTGATGAAGTTGGAGCTTTGGAAAAAAAAAAGATGAAGTTGGAGAATTTAAGTTTAATAATTGTGAGTTGCTTATAAAAAAAACGGAAAATCACTAAAATAGACTAAGGTCAAAAAAATAAAAATATGTTTCTCTCGACAAAAGAAATTATATACTCCACATTTTAACTTTATGTTGGAAAGTTTTCACTTTGTCATCCTATATCGGTATTAGAAAAATCGAAGAAATATTAATTATATATTTTTAAAGTATTTGATATATAACTATGACATTATAGTGAAAGAAATTGTCCAGTACTATCTACATGAGATTTTTTATTTTATTTTTATAATTGTGATTAATTATGAGAGGGAGTTACAAATTAATATCTCACTAGTGAATAATGCCCAACAATTATTGTAAGTTTTGGATTTAGACAAATTAATTCAATAATGCTCATTAATCTCCTTGCTGAGTATGATTATTGTTGATGTCCAATTTTGACATTTATAATTTATGGAATTGTTTTATATTTACTTAATCTAATTAAGGCAAATAAACACAATGCAATGAAGTGGGACAATTAACTATTTTTATTAATTTTAGTTTCCTATAAATTTACAAACATATTGGGAAAAAGAGGGCAAAATTAATACATATTACATTTAAGAGAATAAAATAAATAGTTGGGCTATTAAGTCACTTTTTGAACTTTAAGGAACAAACTGAAATTTTATCAAAAGGGAAATCTGCAATTCTTTTAACTTGAGAGACTAAACTGGATTTAACCAAGGGATCATTTTGGTATTTTTTCTCATTAGGGTTAAATTGTCAGTTTCACATATTCAGGAACCCGATTAAACTTCATACAAAATCGAGGAACAAAAGTGAAAGTTTGCCACCATTTTTGTCTTTTGTGTGGCTCTATTTGCCTGTTTTCAATGTAGTTAAATCATGATTTGTAGCAATAAATCCTATTTAAGTCAATCTTGATTATGTCTAATTAAATGGATTTAATTATAATTAATCAATTTTTATATATTTATCAAACTGCCACTAGTAATATGCCCTTAAATTTTTTGACCTTAGTCTATTTTTATAAGCAGTACTGCCTTTGCTTATAAAATTGGACTTAAGGGAGAAAAAAGTTAAATATTTATAACTTGTTACAATTTAAATTAAACTTTTTAATTTTTACAGCCAAATTATATTTTTTTTTTTGTAACAATATCCAAATTATTATTTATTTTTTTGAAAAATTTTGAGTTTTTTTTTAATTTTTTGCCACTTCTTATGTTTTTTAATATATTATTATTCATAAAAAAAATAGCTTAATATCTTAATTGAAAATAACAAGTTTGGTTATTAATTTAGCTATTATTGCAGTAAAAAAAAATACAATTTCGCTATTATCGCAAGAATTAAAATGTTTGATTTAAATTGCAACAAGTCGTAAAAATTTAGCTTTTTCGCAATTAAGCCTCCAAAATATTAAAAAAAAAATCAATTATCAAGATCGATATTTGAAAAGTAAAATATTTAATTATATGATAATTTTTAATACTTCTGAGGAATTAATTATGGACATACTGCGAAATAATTAACTTCTAAGATGTATAATTTTTTTTTTACTTATTTAATAACTTCTTTCTTTTTTTTATGTAGAAGCCCTTTACTTCCTTCAATTTTTTTTAAATCTCCATATCACACTTCAATTCCATCTTAAAACATGAAATTAATAGAATTACTCTGATAATTAAACTTATTATTATTAATATGTTATTTCAAAAATGATAGTTATATCTTATAATCATATGCTAGATTCTTTAAATATAAGTATCATAAGAAGTCACAAACGTGTACTGCGTTGTACGCAAACTAATTTTCAATGCTCGTGCGTGTAATGCACGTATAATTCATTACGTGTGTATTACATAAATTTAGAATTTTTAGTAAATTTGGAAGGGAAATTAAAGTTGTTATCGCATTTAAAACAGTAAAAATTACAACATCCTTTAATATTTATGTAATACCCCGTACCGTCGAGGTAAAACATCTGAGGTATAAAACCGGGTTTGTCAATTTTTTTAAGATTTAATAGTAGAATTAAAGCTAAAATTTTAAAAATTAGGAGAAAATAATGAAAATGTATAGATACGGATTAAAAACTTTGTAATTCAATAAATAGATATAACTGATGAATAAAAGAAAAAAATATAATGAAGTTAGTAATTATCTGTATTTGAGTTAGTTAAAATTTATGAAAATAATAATCGGCTTTCTCGGGTCGATAAAATGAAATTAAAGGATTTATGAAATCAGTATTCGATTACTACTCGGAATTTAAAAGTAAATAGTTACCGGATAAAAGAATACAAATTATAAATATCGAGAAATCGCGAGGTGTCAGATGTACCTCGGCAACCTGCTGGTAGTAAGTTAGAAGGACATGGGCTAAATTCTAGGCCCAAATGATTAAATTATAAAAATAATAATAATAAATAAATATTACATAACCTAAAAATTAAAAGGAGAGTTGTGGAAGTTGAGAAAGCATTGTTCTCTTCCCCATCAGCTTGATTCATTCTTCTCCTTCTCTTTTTCTCAATTACTCAACTAATTTAACTTAAATCTTCCCCTAATCATTACCATAGCCGATTTATTAAAGAAATTTGAAGTAAATAGATTGTTTGCAATCTTATTTCCTCATTTTAGGGTTTCGAATTTTGAAGCTCAAGGTATGATTTTTTTTAATTTTCTTTAGCTTTAGTGGTTGGTTAATGATGTCTTCATATTTGGATGAAATTAAGATTGGTTTTTGATTGGTTAATTATGAGTAGTATGGCTGGAAATTTATTGAAATTTTATGTAGCAATTCTTCAGCTTATAGTTACACTATACCTTTTTAACGTTTTTATTTCAATTAATGTGCTACTGCTTTACGTGAATCAAAGATGCCCAAATCTGAATTTGGATTTCTTAGAAGTTCTTTGATTGGTTAGTTTATAATTAATGGAAGTTATATTGGGTTTAATGGCAATTTGTTGATTATTTAAATATTAAATGAAAATGATAACCTTTATATTGTTGAATTGTTGCGGTGATTTATGTGCATGGCAGAAGTAAATTTGGCCTTACTATGTTGATGGAAAGTGATGGGTAAAGGTTTAGAGTGGTCCTTAAGTTATTTTATTTTAAACAAATCGATTCCTTAACTTAAATTCTAGTTAATCACATCTATGGTTGTTGGTTTTGATATTGAACTTTGGGATTTCGTTTCAATTATAAATTGTCAATTTGAAAATGATAATTATTTTAAAACCTAAATTATTATAATTACTCGGGTAATTATATTTAATTTTGATTGATATGTCAACTTGGCTAATTTAAAGTTAGCCCCTATAATTTTCTAAAAACTTATTCAAGTTAAGTTTTTGATTTGTAACTTGGGTTACTTGAAATTGAAGTTATTGAGTTCTACTTTAAAATAGATGATTATTTTTATCAAGCATTTTAATTTATAAACTCGGGTTTATAATTTAATAAACTTTTGGATTGGGCTGGACTGTAGTCGTCCAACAAGTGGGAAGAATCTTGGTAGTTTTAATAACTCGGCTGACTTACTGATTTGATTTTCAACTTGGATTTTTTTTAAATTATTTTTACGAATCATTCGAAATGCGTTTATATGATTTGTACTATATAACTTGGGTTGTGATTGAATCGTGTTAATTTAAGTGTTTATTTAAATGTGGCTTGATATTATGTTCTGCTAGTCCTATGTGGTGTCTAGTACTCTCTAGAGTTAGGGTCTGTTTTTAATTATGATTTTAATATCTTATTTAGACCCGTCGACTGTTCGTACTTCAGAGGCGAACCAGAGTTAGACTGCTTGTCAGGTTTCACGTGGAATAGCAAGCAGTGAGTTTATATCTCTATTTATCTCTTTATTAAGCAAATATTATATTTTGTATATGTATATGTATAAACAGCTTTTGAACTGTTTTTCGGCATTGTGGATTTGATTTGGAACGTGCTACTCGATGGGCATCTTCGGGACTGCGTGCGCACCGGTAATGATTATTATGGTATTGAGGTAGGTTTGAGATACGTCTCACCTTAGTGAGGGCACCGGTGGAAGATACGTCTCCTGGGCTCACTGTTTATTAAGTGATAGTCGGGGATCGGTTATTGAGATACGTCTCACCGACACGACAATGGATTTAGAATTGTGGTTTAGGGTTTCATTGATAATCCATAATGAAAATGTTTTATTAAACGTTTTAAAGTTTTTTTTTAACTTAATAAATGTAAATGGTTATATAAACTCTACTCAGTAAATCTGATCCCGTTGTTTTTTCCAAATTTTCCAGGTTTGTGATTGAGCATTTGGTCGATCTCCGATTCTTCATTCTCGGAGGTTCTTTATTTATTTCAGAAATAAAAGAGTCGAACTGTTTTAAACTCTTAGACCGCAGTAGTAGTATTAGTTTATTTATGTCTTAGTCTTACACTTATATTTTTAGACTATTGTTGGTTGGCATGGTTCAACTATTATTTTATCAGATTTGGCATGATTATAGTGATTTGGTATTATATATTATTGCCATGCTGTTAGATATTATTTTAAGATAAGCGTACTTTAAATATATATTGTTTATATGTATCGCTAGATTAGGCTGAAGTCTCGGTTGCCCCCGAGCATGTGGTTTTATGCAGGTACATTGTTTTAAATGTTATAAATTGGTTATTCGCAAGGCTAGCTACGGATTTTGGTACAACCATACCCATACCCTAGCGCCGGTCACGATTCATGAAAATGGGTCGTGACAAACTTGGTATCAGAGCTTTGGTTTCAAACCAAGGCCTTTTATGTGTTAAATGTTTAATTGTTCTAACATGTTAAGTGGTTAACTTGTCCTAGGAACTACTGCGGAATTAGGATTCAAGTCTTGTCTTTTGAAACGTTATCTTTTGATTTTAAAAACCTTCTGCCAACACCGATAGGATTGCGTCGAGTCAGTTATATTATGTTGATTTGATGCTAATATTTTAAATTGTTGTTGTTTCACTTGGGTGATTATTGTTGCTTTTGATTTATCGGAAAAATCTTATATTGGCATTTTGTTTAAATTCATACTTGGGTATGATGTTGTTTACGTTATCTTGTTGATGTTGCATTTCACCTGAAATATAATTTTGACTTAGATGCCTTTAATGATTTTAATAATGCTGGGTTATTTGGTGAGTAGTTTTGACTTTGGCCGAGAACATGGATTATTGAAAATAATATTTCGTTAGACTTGGGTCTTGTGTCTAGTTTAAATGATTTTGATCGTAAAATCTTGTATCACATTTTGTGACTTTTCGTTGCTGACCACGTATTGATTTTGTAATTCTTTAAGATTTTTTTTTCTTTTAATTCACGTTTTGACATAAAAGTCGGATGAGTAGTCTGAGCATTATACCCTAAAAGGTGATTTTTATTACGTTGCCAGTAAAATATTTTTCCCATATTCAAAACTTATTTTGACTAATAATTCGAAAAGAGTGATTTTTGTGATAAAATTATTTTGAAAGGTGATACTGTTTTGAAGAATTAATAATACTTTTGTAATTTACCAGGTTGTGTTTTGGTTACACTTTGGTGTCGTTAGTTTCATACTCGATTTGCTAGTTATGCCGAAGTATGTGTTTTCTAAAAGTTTATTAAAAAATTAATTGTTTCCTCACTTAAGTGATGAGTCCTATGTTGCTATTTGGGTGACGTCGAGCTTCTTATTTAAAAAAATTTAGATTTTGTTTTAAGTGCATTTTCCGGATTTACAAATATTTAGAATACGTTTTATAAACGGTTGTTTTGGGTTTGACTTGGGTCACCCAAATTTAGGAGTTGAGCTTGGAAGTTGTAATGACTCGGCTAACTTGATGGTTTTACGAATTAAGATACTTGAGTACTTTTAAAACAATTAACTTGTAAAGAAGGTTTTCCCGGAAGACTTGAATAGTTTTATGATTGACTTTAAATTTCAAAATGAATTTTGAAGTGCACTCTTATAAGATGATATAATTGCAAGTTGCGTTTGTTACGAAAATTCAAGGTTGTTGTAGCATGTCTTGATTTTTGTCTTTTAAGTATGTTGGTCTGATATTGCTGAATGTCATGTTTGGTTGAACTGTTTTGATTGTTTTTATTTTGTCTCTTCGTTTGGAGTAACACGTGAGATGAATTAATTCACGCGGTCATGGATGACTTATCTTGTTGTATGGTCTTAATTTGTGAGTAAGATCTTTGTTTAGACCCTAGTTTCCTATATCTTCATTTTTAGTTTCGATGGATTTGGTGTTTTATGTGTGAGTCTAAATCTTTGGGTTTTGATATCAAGAAAGTGTAGGGAATTTTTTTTTCTTGGAACGGTTGGTGGTTTCTGATTATACTGGAAAAGTATATTGGAAATCCTGACCCGAGATGATAAATCAGTGTATTTAATACTTTGGTGTTTTCATTAAGTTGATTCGGTGTGATGCGGGAATTGGTGGTAAGTTTTGTAGAAATGTACGTGATCTGTTGTTTCCTCTGAATTAAGTTTCAGTTTATTTGGTGTTTTATTGGATACTACTTTATGCTTATGAGTTTTAGTGGAGATATTGTTTTGATTTATTTTGGTGGTATCGTATGATTCGGTAGATTGTAAGTATGGAATTGAAGGAATATTTTAAGGTTGCGTGCGAGAATTTAGTTTTGCTAAGTGAGGTATATAGTTATATGTAGATTATAAAACTTTCGTGGAAGATTTACAATTTTGATTAGAGGATTGTTAGATTAAGGGATTTGGTTATGCTCCATTTATGTTTTTTACACTGGAATTTTAAAAGTAAGTTGTTTATTCAAATGTTTCGGTATATTGATATAAAGGTGTTTTCATAAACAAAGAGGTTTGCATTGCTAAATTTTTACGTCCTGATGAAAAGAAAAGAATTTTATCAAATTTGATTTAAAAAGGGGAATAGTAAATTTTTCGGTTGAACGGTTTTCTTCAAATCGTGTTTTTATTTGAGAGCGACTTAAATTTTGGATGTTTTGAAACATCAATGTGTATTTTGAATACAGAGGATTTTTCCATGGTTTGATTTTTACGAAAAATGATAAATTATTTTAACAAGTTTGATTTAAAGATAACATAAGTTTTGTCACTTGAACTGTTTCATAAATTTGCAAACTTATTAAAAAGTAAGGGGAATTTGTGAATTTAAAAATGTAAATATTTAAAAAAAAAATATATATATCAAGGGTTTACAAAACTGATGGTTTTCCAATGGTAAAGGTACTTCAATATTTATATATAAAAAGGAGGTGTGAAATATTAAGTTTTTTTTTTTTTAAAAAAAAAAAAAAGTGGAAAATTTTGAATATAAAATGTTCCGCGTATTAGAAAATTTTAAACTTCCATGAGTTTGGTTTTGAGCATAACTAACAATCCGTAAATTGGTCGTGGTGACTTTTTGTTGTATACGAGGTTATAGTCAATTGATGGAATTTTTTTTTTTTGAGAATTTAGATTTGATTTGGGTATATGAACTAGTTGATTTGAAAAAAAATCTGATGATTGTGTTTGATGAGTTTCGACAACAAAGTTGGTTGGTCGACACTATAGATTGAGGGTTTAATTGTTGAGAGTTTTGATATCGTTTTGTTCAAAAACAATATCTTGTATGGAATTAAGTTAAGTTTGTGAGACATAGTTAGAATGTAAGTTGATGATTAGATACTTAGATTATTACGACCTATTTTATTTTTAAATGATTGGAGGAATAACTAGGATTGAGATTTTGTTGCTCAGCTGGAGATTCTGTTATCATGACTTAAGTTTACGTATTCTTTTGAATGACGGTAAGAGTTTTGTATTTATGATTCACGAAGTTAATGGAATTATCGAAATTGGTGTTAATCGTTGGACCAAATGATTCAAATAGCGGCTGTTTTTGGCCAAAATATTAATTAGTTGTTGTGGAGTATAGTTATCGATTGCTTTGGGTGCCGAGCTCGTTATAAGTGGATAAGTGAGTAGGTGTTGTAGAACGGAAGATTTTTTTTCAGCTTGTGTTTTTAATACCATGTATGAAACGATAGAGTGTGGAATTGTAAGAACTATAGTTGAGCTTAGGGCTTGTTCTTGAACTTTGATAATATGGAGTTAGTAATCATATAGATTTAAATTAGTTTTGGAAGCCAACTTGTAAGAGTAATTGTGGTTCTTAATTGGATAATTGTTGATTATTTACATTATGTTGATCGAGTGATCGTTGGGGCACTAAGTTATTAGAATCGGAATTTTGCGCATAAGTGTGTTGTGACTGTTTAAACTGCGAGTCGGTTTCAGATTTAAAAAAAAATTGAGGTCAAGTTTTTCATAGGTTTGGGAGAATGTAATACCCCATATGTTTTCGACGTGTTTCGTCTTGTGTTGACCTTCCCGAGTGGAAATTTTGTTTGGAGTTATCATTGCGAGAGATTCGAGGTTTCGTTCTAGATTATTTTAAATTTTTCAGTCAAAACTTTAGTGGGAGAGTTTGTTTTCTCTCGTTAATGTCACCTAGATATGGTGTTATCATTTATGTCAAGTGAAAGTTAGTGTTATTACTTTTTGTGACCATTTGAGATTGTTTAGTGTATGGGTTGTAATGTTGAGTTATCATTCGAGGAACAACCTGTTGAGTTTTGTATACGCAAGCGCTTAAGTCGTTAAGCACGAAATTACTATGTTGAGACTTGTGGTGCCATTTTTAGCATGTTTGTTGTTCTAGATTTTATCGAACACTCTGGGTGTGTGTTATTAATTGTTGACTAGTTAAGTAATGTTGAGTTCCGTTGTTTTTCAAACTTCATGTTGTTTTATCAAATGAATTTTCAAATTTTAAACATTAGTTTATATTGGTTTCTTAGGTTCGGATTTGACTTGGGTCGCCCGACACGTGATTTAAGCTTGGAAGTCTTGATTGACTCGGCTGAGTACCATTTTGTTTTTTTTTTAGTTGTTTTACCAAATGGTTTGAAAAGGTTTCCGGATTATGTTTTTAAATGGAACTCGACAGGGCTTAACTGCTTCAGGGTTTTAGTTTTATTGGTTACTTGGTTGAGGAATATTCTTAACAGACAGAGTTCGTTACGCATAATTATTATTATTGTTGTCCTTGATTACCTTGGGTATCTGGTTTGTGAGTTTTACGTTGGTTATATGCGTTTTGTATGTAATTTTATGTTGTGTATTATGTTAGTCGTTTTTGTTCTCAATTCGAGGACGAATTTTTAATAAGTTGGGGAGAATGTAATACCCCGTACCGTCGAGGTAAAACATCTGAGGTATAAAACCGGGTTTGTCAATTTTTTTAAGATTTAATAGTAGAATTAAAGCTAAAATTTTAAAAATTAGGAGAAAATAATGAAAATGTATAGATACGGATTAAAAACTTTGTAATTCAATAAATAGATATAACTGATGAATAAAAGAAAAAAATATAATGAAGTTAGTAATTATCTGTATTTGAGTTAGTTAAAATTTATGAAAATAATAATCGGCTTTCTCGGGTCGATAAAATGAAATTAAAGGATTTATGAAATCAGTATTCGATTACTACTCGGAATTTAAAAGTAAATAGTTACCGGATAAAAGAATACAAATTATAAATATCGAGAAATCGCGAGGTGTCAGATGTACCTCGGCAACCTGCTGGTAGTAAGTTAGAAGGACATGGGCTAAATTCTAGGCCCAAATGATTAAATTATAAAAATAATAATAATAAATAAATATTACATAACCTAAAAATTAAAAGGAGAGTTGTGGAAGTTGAGAAAGCATTGTTCTCTTCCCCATCAGCTTGATTCATTCTTCTCCTTCTCTTTTTCTCAATTACTCAACTAATTTAACTTAAATCTTCCCCTAATCATTACCATAGCCGATTTATTAAAGAAATTTGAAGTAAATAGATTGTTTGCAATCTTATTTCCTCATTTTAGGGTTTCGAATTTTGAAGCTCAAGGTATGATTTTTTTTAATTTTCTTTAGCTTTAGTGGTTGGTTAATGATGTCTTCATATTTGGATGAAATTAAGATTGGTTTTTGATTGGTTAATTATGAGTAGTATGGCTGGAAATTTATTGAAATTTTATGTAGCAATTCTTCAGCTTATAGTTACACTATACCTTTTTAACGTTTTTATTTCAATTAATGTGCTACTGCTTTACGTGAATCAAAGATGCCCAAATCTGAATTTGGATTTCTTAGAAGTTCTTTGATTGGTTAGTTTATAATTAATGGAAGTTATATTGGGTTTAATGGCAATTTGTTGATTATTTAAATATTAAATGAAAATGATAACCTTTATATTGTTGAATTGTTGCGGTGATTTATGTGCATGGCAGAAGTAAATTTGGCCTTACTATGTTGATGGAAAGTGATGGGTAAAGGTTTAGAGTGGTCCTTAAGTTATTTTATTTTAAACAAATCGATTCCTTAACTTAAATTCTAGTTAATCACATCTATGGTTGTTGGTTTTGATATTGAACTTTGGGATTTCGTTTCAATTATAAATTGTCAATTTGAAAATGATAATTATTTTAAAACCTAAATTATTATAATTACTCGGGTAATTATATTTAATTTTGATTGATATGTCAACTTGGCTAATTTAAAGTTAGCCCCTATAATTTTCTAAAAACTTATTCAAGTTAAGTTTTTGATTTGTAACTTGGGTTACTTGAAATTGAAGTTATTGAGTTCTACTTTAAAATAGATGATTATTTTTATCAAGCATTTTAATTTATAAACTCGGGTTTATAATTTAATAAACTTTTGGATTGGGCTGGACTGTAGTCGTCCAACAAGTGGGAAGAATCTTGGTAGTTTTAATAACTCGGCTGACTTACTGATTTGATTTTCAACTTGGATTTTTTTTAAATTATTTTTACGAATCATTCGAAATGCGTTTATATGATTTGTACTATATAACTTGGGTTGTGATTGAATCGTGTTAATTTAAGTGTTTATTTAAATGTGGCTTGATATTATGTTCTGCTAGTCCTATGTGGTGTCTAGTACTCTCTAGAGTTAGGGTCTGTTTTTAATTATGATTTTAATATCTTATTTAGACCCGTCGACTGTTCGTACTTCAGAGGCGAACCAGAGTTAGACTGCTTGTCAGGTTTCACGTGGAATAGCAAGCAGTGAGTTTATATCTCTATTTATCTCTTTATTAAGCAAATATTATATTTTGTATATGTATATGTATAAACAGCTTTTGAACTGTTTTTCGGCATTGTGGATTTGATTTGGAACGTGCTACTCGATGGGCATCTTCGGGACTGCGTGCGCACCGGTAATGATTATTATGGTATTGAGGTAGGTTTGAGATACGTCTCACCTTAGTGAGGGCACCGGTGGAAGATACGTCTCCTGGGCTCACTGTTTATTAAGTGATAGTCGGGGATCGGTTATTGAGATACGTCTCACCGACACGACAATGGATTTAGAATTGTGGTTTAGGGTTTCATTGATAATCCATAATGAAAATGTTTTATTAAACGTTTTAAAGTTTTTTTTTAACTTAATAAATGTAAATGGTTATATAAACTCTACTCAGTAAATCTGATCCCGTTGTTTTTTCCAAATTTTCCAGGTTTGTGATTGAGCATTTGGTCGATCTCCGATTCTTCATTCTCGGAGGTTCTTTATTTATTTCAGAAATAAAAGAGTCGAACTGTTTTAAACTCTTAGACCGCAGTAGTAGTATTAGTTTATTTATGTCTTAGTCTTACACTTATATTTTTAGACTATTGTTGGTTGGCATGGTTCAACTATTATTTTATCAGATTTGGCATGATTATAGTGATTTGGTATTATATATTATTGCCATGCTGTTAGATATTATTTTAAGATAAGCGTACTTTAAATATATATTGTTTATATGTATCGCTAGATTAGGCTGAAGTCTCGGTTGCCCCCGAGCATGTGGTTTTATGCAGGTACATTGTTTTAAATGTTATAAATTGGTTATTCGCAAGGCTAGCTACGGATTTTGGTACAACCATACCCATACCCTAGCGCCGGTCACGATTCATGAAAATGGGTCGTGACAATTTAGTAGTAAAAACACATGAAATAGATTGTTTTTCTTGTAGTAAGATAAACAAATTCAAATTTTAACATCAATCAAAAACATCTACGGTAAACTATCCCTAATAAGATTTACTATTGAAAATGAAGTGTTGTAGGGTTAAGATAGTAGTCACCATAGTAAGAAAATCAGGGTAAGACACAGTAAATTATTTCCAATAAAATTTGCAAATTTGGAAGTATAGTTCTTTTGATGAATCATAATCTACAAATTTGGTCCATAATTCTTAATTTTGAGGGTGTTCATTTCCATTTATATTATTTTTAAGAGATTCTACAGACTCCAAATATAGTAAAAAAATTAATTTAGCAAATGGCTAAAAACTTGGCTCTAAGAAATATAGTAAAAATAAACAACTTATATCCTCAACATTTTCTTATAAATCCTTGCACATATCATCTATGTTATTCACTCTAAACCTCATAAATAATATTATATAAAATTCTAGTGAGATGTCAAAGAGGAGCAAAGGTCGTCAAAAGGTCGATATGGCGAAGATGCCTAATGAAAGCAGCCTCCAAGTTACGTTTTCAAAACGTCGGGCCGGCCTTTTCAAAAAGGCAAGTGAACTTTGTACTCTTTGCGGTGCCGAGGTTGCTATCGTGGTGTTTTCACCCGGAAATAAGGCTTTCTCTTTCGGTCATCCGAGTGTTGAAGGATTGGTCGAGCGTTTCCTTACACGAAATCCTCCCCAACGCTCACCCACTATGCAACTCATTGAGGCTCATCGTAACGCTAACGTTCGTGACCTCAATGGACAACTCACTCAGGTACGAGTGTGTATAAATATATATATTTCAACTCTGCATCAATTAAATGACATATATTTATTTTCAAATTACGTCATTTGATACTACGTACTAAATGACATAATTTGATGTGTTTTTTACTATATATATCACATAGTTTAATTTTACGTTAAATAGTACTACTATAAAATGTTGAGATGATATTTCAATCATGTATATATGTATAGGAAAGGTGATCGAAAGCTCAACCTTCAGGTTTTAGCAGTAAACCCTAATTCTTTACACTATCTCTCGAGCAAGGAATAAAAAAATATTTTTTATTTTACTTATCTATCATAACTCATTATTTTAACTAAAAATGTTATTATTTTTATAGAATATTTAATTGAAATATTACTTTTTAATTAGTTGTCAAGCCAAATAGAATTTGAAAAAAAGAGAGGGGAACAACTTACCCAATTGAGGAAGTCAAGGCGTAATCAACATTGGTGGGAGGCTCCACTTGAAACACTTACTAAGCCTCAAATAAATCAATTGAGGTCATCATTGGAGCAACTCAAGAAAAATGTGGCAATGCAAGCTGACAAACTTCTAATTCAATCTGCTCAATCTCAACAATTTTATGCTTCAAGTTCTACTAATCCTCAAATTTTTCCTAATTTGGATCCAAGAAATAATAATCTCATGTTCGATTTTTCAAATATGACCAATCCTCATCTTGGATTCAATAATTTTGGATATGGAAATGGGCTTGGTAATGGATTTTACTAAACTATCTTTGGAGAAGTTGATATCAATGTCTTGATTTACTTAATTAGCCACATACGGAAAGATTTCTTGCGCGAAATCAGTTTATTTATAGAATTATAATTTTTTTATTGATAGTATGATATATGGCGTAATGAGTTTAAATCTTAAATTTATACGAGACACATCATTGAGTTTTTTTTAGTCAGAATTGATGTGATCTCTATTGATGTGATCTCTATTGATCGGAGATTTGAATCCGTTATGTAACATGTTACGGTATTAATAGAAAATTTATAATATTGAAGAATTTTTTAACACACACATGTAGTGAGAATTAAATGGATTTGTAATGTAATTGTTTTTGGATCTGTTTTGTTTTTTTTTTTAAGGTCATGTGGTAAGTTTGATTTGTATTTTATTATTTTATATTTTAAAAATTAAAATGGAATTTTAGTTGGAGGTTATGCTTCCCAAATTTAAGAATAGCTATGTTCAAAAAATTGAAATATTAGTAGTTTCAAAATAGATTATATAAGTAAAAGAAAATTTTGGCTTAATTATTTGGTTATATTGAACCTAATGATATCAAAATGAAATATAAATATAAAAGAATCAATTATGTATGTATGCATAATCATCTAGGTTTTCTATATGACAATTATATTCGAAAAATATATACACAGAGTTAAATGAAAAAATAAAAATAATTGATAATACTCTATACAATAAATATGATATATATAAAATATTTGTTTAAAAATTATGGATTGAAGTTTAAATAAAAAACGTTCAAATTTTTCAAAATTATAAATTAAATAATTATTACGTTTCGAGTCACTTTTTGCAAACCAAAAACAATGAATACGATCTTTTAGCTTTCATTTATTACCAGCATGACGTTCATGCTTTGCTTTCGAGGTTATTATATACTTATAATATATATTTATTCTTTTGGCACATTATTATATATTATTCATAATCTTGTAATTTTTTTTATATATTAAATATTAAATATATGAATATATATATAATACAAGATTTTATTCAAAACAAAATCTGAATGATATACATCTAATGTTTCTATAAGCATTATAATAACTGGTTATAATTATAAAATAATCACAATATTTATCATCTCGAATAAAGTTATAAAAACAATAATTAACTAATCATAAAAATATATAAAACTACTTTTATTCCAACTAAATATTTTTAGACTAATAATCTTAGCCTTTTTTTAATGAAAAATACTTAATGAAAAAATCAAAATGATTTAAATAAATAAGATTAGGAAGTAATTAATTGATTATGTCATTTTTTTTCCAAAATTATCACTATGTACTTTTAACTGATATTTTATACTATTAATTAAATAGTAAATAAATAAAATAATTTTAATACGAATGGAACATATAATTTATTATTAAATATAACAAAATAACTATTAGTAAAAAAAATTAATCAGCAGAGATAAAATATTTGAAATTATTTAAAATTTATATTTTAATGAACTTTTATTTAACTTGATTTAAACAAACTATATAAAAAATTTCATATTGTGAAACATATTTATTTATTTTTCTGTAAAAAGTTTCTTGTCATCAACTTATATTGGAATAAGTAAATAATTAATATATTATTATTGTGCAAACATAAATTTTAAATATTTAAATAATTGCAATCAAATTATGTTTAAAATAACAAAAATAAAAATTTAAACTATTGACATTCATTTTGCATAACTTTATAACAAATTTTAATATAAATTAGATTCACTTATGCATAAATACTATTTTAAAGATTTGGTTCCATTTTTGCTTTCAATAAAAATAGAGGGCATATCTGCTTTTTAAGTTAAACATTAGGAGTATATTTCATGTATATTAAATAGTACTAGTATAATTTTATAGTTTTAACATTTGAAATAATAGGTATACAATTATGTTGAGTTGAACCTAGATACTAATAATATCGAACCCGATTAAACTCTAAAATTTGCAACGTAAAATTGGATTTGTTAGTCAATTTTTATCTAGTTACTTGAATTTGCACGCGATACAATAATTAAAAATTGAATAAATCAAGTCGAATATCTTCTCTCCAAATTTTAGCGGACTAATGAATCGGAATTTCACTCAATTATTAACAAAATGATCTTAAATATTTTCTACATTAACTAATCTCGAATAATTTGCTGACTCGGCTTAGTCGCCTCTATCTCTCATTGTTTTTGAAAATCAAAATCTATAACCCGGTCCCCGATGTTTAGCATTTTATGGCATTTGGGTTTCTATACTTCAATCACGCTCAATCGGATCGTCCAACTTTAATTTTTATCATCTTTAAACCCTTATTCTATGAAATAGCAGTATAATACAAACTTATAACCCTTCATAATGTAATTTTTTTATTGAATCAATAAAAATGTAACTTATTCTTGAAAATGTAATTTATTCTTGCAATGGTACGTCATCTATATCTATTCTATCAATTAATGATTTAAAAATGCATATAAGAAAGAGAAAAATAACTTTTGTCATAATGAAATATTTAGGATTATTTTTTGGTGTCAATTATATAAATTCTTTAAAAATGCATATGTATAAATTTTAATAACTTTTTTTTGTTAGAATTATTCAACAATATTAATTAACTTAGCTATGGAGCAACGGCAAAACTTGGAAATTAGTAGCACAAAAATGGAATAGATCATAATTGATACACAAAAATTGCATTATTGGACAACAAATTATAATTTATGAGGCTAATGGATTTATAAAATAAACCCCATTAGATTTTTCATGCGTTTCGTATTTGATCTTAAGCCAATCTTCATTATTCTACCATAAAATAAAGTTTATTATTCTAATTTAAATTAAGTTTTGCTTTGTTTATTTTTGGTATATATTGCCAAATACACTATACACATATGTACATGATCCAACAATTTTCACTATTCGCAAATAATCTTTTTTTTATTAGTTAAAGTAGCACTTCACAATAGAGTTGAGAAAATGGCAGGTTCATTTTAAAATGGATTAATTATTAAAATTAAATTAACTGAATTATTGTATATCTTTAACCGAATCAACCAAATTATCATTTTCAACTGAAATTAATTTAACCAAATTAACTCTAATCTAAAATTACGATATCAGACTAATTAAATTCTATCGATTAATTTGGCTAATTGTATTAATCTAGAAAAAATATAGAATAAAAATAAAAATACATAGTATATTAGATTAACTCGGTTAATCCGCAACTAACCTAATTAACCAAAAATACTTATCTAGTTTTAATCAAAAGAGGTCAGTTAAACCGATAAGTTTGGTTTAATCAGCCAAATAATCGCCCCTACTTAGATAATCACTAAAAAGAAGAAAATAAGTAAAAGAAGATATACTCGTTTAGGGTACTATTAATTCATTTATAACGTTGACATTGAGTTACAAATGTCAAATGGTTTTATTTAAGATGCCAACTAGCTACATAGCAAGTTAATTTTGTTAGTTTCATAATAATACTAATTACTATACAAATAAAAGCAAAAGATTACATAACCTTCATATCCTTGAGGAATCACAAAAAATATCATACAATTAAGACACTAAAACACCATTATTTGGACAAAATGGAGGGAATTAAACCCTATAAATACCCAATTCCCTCCAATTCACAATCACAAATCCAAACCAAAGGAAAAAAGATTAAGTATTTACTAACTTTATATACATTTTTTCAAGAATGGTAAAGAGAGGTTCAACTTTAGGTCGCCAAAAAATTGCAATCGAGAAAATTTCAAGAAAAACACATTTACAAGTTACGTTTTCTAAACGTAGAGCCGGATTATTCAAGAAAGCTAGTGAGCTTTGCACACTTTGTGGGGTTGAAATTGCAATTCTTGTTTTTTCTCCGGCTAATAAGGTGTTTTCATTCGGTCACCCCGAGGTTGATTTAATTTTGGACCGATTCCACGCTCGACATCCTCTTCCGAATTCAGGGTCCCGACATTTGATCGAAGCGCATCGAAATGCCAACGTTCGTGAGCTGAATTCACAACTGACTCATATTCTTAATCAATTAGAAGATGAAAAAAAGAAAGGAGAATTACTAGATCAAATTAAAAAAACTAGCCAAAGTATGTGTTGGTGGGAGAGTCCTATTGATAAACTTGGATCGCAAGAATTAGAAGAATTAAGGTATGCATTGGAGGAATTAAAGAAAAATGTTGCTAAACAAGTGAACAAACTTTTGTTTGATTCTTCCCAATTTTTTGGAGGAAATAATGGCATAGGGTCACATGTTTTAGATTATGAGAATAAGACTAATGTTGGGTACTACCCACAAGGGATTTTTTGAGTTTTTTTTTAGATAAATTTTATTAAATATGAGAGGAGGTTACAAACTAGTATCTCACTAGTGAATTAATGCTCAATAATTATTGTAAGTTATGGATTTAGACAAATTAATTCAATAATGCTCATTAATCTCCTTGTTGAGTATGATTATTAAGTAATTAAGATATTTGTATTCTACCATAATGTTTGATGAAGTTAGACAATTAATTTTTGTGATTGTGATTTTGCATATAAAGAAAACAAATAAAAATGTTTGTTAAAAGTTGCCAAATTTGAGGAAAATTTGGTGCGTCTTGTTTTACCGGTTTCTATCAGGAGTTTGATCGAGCAGGTAACGTGCATAGGTGGTGATGAAGTGGCCCAGATTACATCGCATAAGATTGCTAGCCCATAACCATAATTGCAGCTTAAAGGCCCATAAACTATTCACATCACAGCTATGGCCCATAACATTATATATATATCATTTTATTTATAAAAATTAATATTACATAATTTTTTTAATTTTTAATTACTAATTAAAATAATTAAAAAACTCCAGTTGAAGTGACCGAATCATGAATTATTCATGAAGCGTTTGATCTCCAGCCCGATTTTAAAAATGTTAGCTTCTATATGCCCGTCTGTCAAACATGCTAACTAATTTTATTATTCCACCAATTAAACTCGAAAAATGTTAAACGCGACACGATTAAATGATAAGACATCGATGTAAAGAATTTGGTGGCACCAACTACAAGCCCTTCGAAATGGCTAGACGACCAAATAAATAGGTCATTAGGTCAACAGCTTGAAGTCGTATGACAATTTCACATACTCAACATGATTAAACAACAAAATTAACTACTATCAAATGTCAACATGTCACATTAAAACAAAAAAAGATCACTGTCCATTTTGCAACCCACCAACCCTACCCACAGGCCAGTTTTGAACCGAGTAATTGAAACCGATTCGTTCAAAAATCGACTCAAAATCAATTAAAATTAAAATTGGATCAGAATCAATTTGAAATCATAAATATATATATTAATTATATGTATAATTTTTGTAAATTGATTTCAATACTTTATATCATATCCCTATTAAACAATTATTAAAATTAAACTAGAATTGATGTAAACTTTTAAAATTATGATAAAATACTGAACTTAAAAAATTGGTTGGATTTATATATATATAAAAAGGATTCTAATTGTTTAATCCATTACACATAAGGTGTGTAAAATCAAATCAAAATTGAACAACTGAACCACACCAACAAACATGGTTCATTTCGGTTTGCTATTATAAAAAAAAAAATCAAACTAAATCAATTGCTATGATTAGTTTGATTCATAAAATTATTTTAAAAATTTATATAAATTCGGTTCAGTTTGACTATCGAAAATTCATTTGGATTGATTCGATTCGAATTAAAAGCACACCCACTAATTAGACTCTATATATATACATAAGCTTAGCATTGAGCTCTCTCACCCTGATCTCTTTGCATTAAATTGATCATCCTTTCAAGATGACAAATTTCATTTTATTCATGCTGGCTCTTCTCATTGCTCTATGCATAAAAGTTGTATTAGGTGCTCGTAATCTTCAGCAAATGCCACAATTCCCTTCAATGAAAAATTATCCACAATACCCCAATAATTTTCCAATTCCACCATTTTCTAATTTTCCAACTCCACCATTTCCCAATTTCCCCAATTCTCCACAGCCAAATTTACCAAATTGTCCACCATTTCCAAATGTGCCATCTTTCCCAACTACTACGCCTTCTTTCCCTTTCCCTTTTCCACCACCTTCTTCAGCTACCCCTTGATTATAATTTTTGCTTCTTACTTTAAGAAAATATATATTATGATCGAGTTAAGTTGTACTTCGTTACGGACAAGGAGAGTTGGGGGACGGTTTCCCCCTTACCGTTTAACGTAGTTCCGCCCCTGGTTAAGGAATATATGTATACTTATTGTGTTCGACGTTAGTAATTAACTTTGTAACATTTAATCCTACTTCATCATATCAACTATATATATGATCGAATTATGTAAGAATTTTGCTTCTAAATCGAAATGAAAATGCTATGGATATTTAATTTGGAAGCAGATCAGAGTCGGAGCATTTAATTTAGATAGTAAAGAGTGTTATAAAATTTTGAATATAGGTGGAAATTTAATATATTATTTGTTATTTTGAAATTTAATTTTGAGGAAATTCACTTTTTGAAAATGTCATATCTTGGCAATTTTGAGTTTTTTTTACTGTGAGGATATCGACATTATTAGGCAAAATATACATATATAAATATATTGACGCGCTAAAAATGGTTAAAAGGTAAGTATGAATTGATATTCAAAAATAGCTTTGTCTCCCACTGTAAACTTTACTTAATTCGAGTGGATATAAAAAGTTAAATATATTGCTTTATAGTTGAAATCCGTTCATATCACCTCATTTATCATGTATCAAAAGATATGCATTATGCCTTTAACATGTATAAAAAATAACATTCAATAAAATACATCAATCGATTTTAGTTATAACATTAATAAAATAATTATGTACATATCATTTCCACACCTAAATTTTTTTCCTTCATATTCCAAACCTAATTTACCGTAGGTATTTTTTTCAACACCAATTCATACCTAAAGTTTAGGTTATGTTTTGAGTAATAAGTTAAAGAAGAACACATTTTAACATATTTTACCTGGCATAAAAAAATATTTCAAGTACGCATATGAATTTAAAAAAAAAATAAGAAAAGACAAAAAGAATGAAACAAGGATTAAGAAAAATAAAATAAAAAGATGGACATCAAACAACAACAAAAAAATAGAGTTATAAAATGTACTTTGTTTTATTTAAAGTTGATTAGCCACAAATTATGTTAATGGTCTTAATTTGCCAGCCATAACGCAACCATCTACTCCTATCGTTAAGTTTAGCAAAATTTTATTTTCTCTCATACCAAAAGATGTCAAATGATATTGACATAAATATAAATATAAATATAAATATAAATATAAATATAAATATAAATATAAAAGTTAATATATATGTGTGTGTGTGTTTTTTTTAATATGGAAAAAACTTATAAATTGTCTAGTAGCTCAAGAAGAAATTATATACTACATTATCTGGAAAATGAAAAAAAAAATTATATAATTCCGACTCTATCATTACTTCAATGATTCAATGCTCTAAAAATATCCTGTCACAATGTGAGAGACTCCATATTTAGCACACAGATTTGAAAGAGCTGGAAATGCATTCATGTACAAGAAATGGAAAACCATGAGCTGTCTGTTAAAATTTTAACCTCCTGATCAAAAAGGTATTTGAATTAATAATTCTACTAAAAATCGATAAATTAGAGACGGATTTTAATAATGTACTAAAATCATTGCAAAGTTGAGAATATATTTAAAAAAAATTATAAATATCACTACTAAAAAACTGTGTTTTACCGACGGATTTTAGCGACGGATTCAAAATCCGTCGCTAATTTTTTTTTACCGACGGATTTAGCGACGGATTTAAAATCCGTCGCTAAATTGTCATTTAAATTGGCGGGAGTGTTCCCGCCAACTTTAGCGACGGAAAATCCGTCGCTAAAGTTGGCCGGAACACTCCCGCCAATTATTTTTGATGTATTTAGCGACGAATTTCAAATCTGTCGCAAAATCTGTTTTTAGCGACGGATTTTAGCGACGGATTTAAATCCGTCGCTAATTACCGACGGATTTTAGCGACGGATTTAAATCCGTCACTAATTACCAAAAAATAAAAAAAATCGTAAAAAAATTATTAAATTAAATAAATTTTTTATCAAAAAATTATTAAATTAAATAAATTTTTTATCAAAAAATTATTTAGAAAAATAATTATTAAAGAAAAAATAATAATTATTTTTTTAATTATATATAATATTATTTAAATATAACATAAATATATATATTGAAAATATTGTTATTTATTTATTCATTAATAATTATTTAAAATAACTATTAATTATAAAAAATAATTATATTAAAATGTGGAAGGAAGTATTTGTCATTTTTAATTACATTTAAATATAAATATACATATATATATAACAAGAAGCTGAGCTGGTTCAGGTGGAGATACGCGCGGGAGAACTTCAAAGTTAAAGAGCAATGAGTGGGAGCAGTGGGAAGGATGGGTGACCTACTGGGAAGTTTGTAAAAATTGCGAGTGGGTGATGGAGGCAACGGATGGGTAACCGAGGGCGACGGGGGACGGGTGGGGGATGGAGGTTGACGGAGTGTGACGTGTGTGACCGATTAAATAATAATAATTTATTTTACGATTTTTATTTTTTTTTTATTTTTTGGTAATTAGTGACGGATTTAAATCCGTCGCTAAAATCCGTCGGTAATTAGCGACGGATTTAAATCCGTCGCTAAAATCCGTCGGCAATTTCTGAAAAATCCGTCGCCAATTTTTTCGGTCCGTCGCCAAAAATTTAGCGACGAGGATTTTGCCGACGGATTGAATCCGTCGGGAAATCCGTCGGGAAACGTTTTCCCGACGGATTTCATGCTTTTAGCGACGGAAAAATCCGTCGCTAAAAGCAAACATTTTAGTAGTGTATTCTCAACGAATTATTAACAGATTTGTAACTTTTTTTGTTTTTAAGTTAAATTTATATTTATATTTTTTTATCTCAAGCGAGGAACAATAATAAGGGATGGTATTGATAGCATTCTTTTTTATCACTACTCACTGATTGTATAAAAAATATTTGTTTTATCCTCTCAACGTTATTTTATATTTTATGATTTTCATTCTGCCATTTCTTCAATAACAACTATTTTATTATTATCATGCTCATTCATTTATTTACAATCGCAAATGTATCAATAAAATACATTACATTTTTATATAAAAAATTAGAAATAATATCATAAAAATTCACCAACTTTATACATTTTTTTTAATTTAATCACGTTCTTTAAAACTTCTCATAAAAATACACCAACTATCATTCTTTCCCAAATTCATATACGTTGCTGACATGACACTCATTCATTGGTGCAATTTGCTAAGGTGTAAGTCATTTTTAACCAATGAATGAGTGACACATAAGCACCGTGTATGAATTTGGGAAAAAAATAAAAGTCGATGTATTTTTATGAGTAGTTTTAAGAAATGTGATTAAATTGAGAAAACGTATAAAGTTGGTGAATTTTTATGACATTAATCCTAAAAATTAGTATTGCTTTTAGGATAACTAAATGAAGTTGGGTGTTATGTTAAAATTGATGTTTAACTATCAAATAGGTGTTCATGAACTAGGGGTGAGCAGGCAATTGGTTTGATCAAAACCGAACTGACATATTTTTAACCGAATTAACCGTTCGATCGAATAATTAAATTGAACTGAATGAATTCGAACTTTTAATCAAAAACCGAATCGATCGAATAAGATAGGAAAAATATTTCAAAGCCGATCCGACCGAATAAAATTGATGTTTAACTATCAAATAGGTGTTCATGAACTAGGGGTGAGCAGGCAGTTGGTTTGATCAAAACCAAACTAACATCCTTTTAACCGAATTAACCGTTCGATCGAATAATCAAAATCGAACCGAATGAATTCGAACATTTAATTGAAAACCGAATCGATCGAATAAGATAGAAAAAATATTTCAAAACCGATCCGACTGAATAAATCGATTAATTCGGTCTGTTTGGTTCAAACCGAAAAAGCTATGAAGAAAATTCAAAAAAATTAAATTTTTGTTAGTTCGGTCGTTTCGGTTAGTTTGAAGAATTTAAAATTCAAATCAAACCACTAACCGCACAACCTAAATTTATTATATAAAAAACTAAATTGACTGATTTAACTATTTTAACCAAATTGAACCGAACAAAATTCATCGGTTTAGTCGATTAATTCGGCCGGTTAGTTCTTTTCTCACCCTTATAATGAACAAGTAAAAAATTACTATTAATTAATTATTTATTAATAATATCCTGAAGTGGATTTGTCCTATTATTTTTGGAATGCACGTGTGATGTAGTGAATAAAATAGAACAATCACAAAATAATTATAAATGTCTTAGCAAATAACAACAAATAAAAGAAGAAGATCTACAAAATAGAAAATACATACATCAAATACTAGAAAATTACAGGCAGATAAAATGGAAATTTCGAAAATTCCAAATGAAATAAAGACTGACCATTCACCACTTACCAACCTAATAACGTTAAAATGTGATTAGTGGGCTGTGGCTGTAAATGGGTCCCATTTAATTGAACTGACTAAGTAATTGATTAATCAAGTAGGTTATATAATTAAGGATTTGAAGATAATATTAACTGTAATGGAACTGGATCCAGTGTTTTATGAACCGAATCAAACCAAAAGGTTCAACCGATACGCCACGGTAGCTAAATAGTAAATTAAATTACATTTTCTAATGTAGAAATACTACAATTTAATATCCTATAAACAAACGAAAGTGAAATAAACTGAAAACTATGCAACCGCGCAAACCATAAAACTGTATTTTATTAGTTTATGATAATTTATTTAATAAATTTTTAATGTATTTTTTTGTTAAAATTTTATGGAAGTGTTAAAATTTTAAATAGATAGACTTATACTAAAAATTATAGGAACTATATCAATTGTAAATAACTGTTTTTATTTTTTCAATTATAGCATAATTTTTAATGTTTAATTTTAATTATAGCAAAGTCGTCTTAATTGAATAAATTCAGTCTTTATTTTGCTCATATGATAGTCGTTAAATGAGTGTATATTCACGTGTTTATTTATTTTTAATCAATTTAGTACATTTGTCTTTAATAAACCGCCATAGAATGATTGTCGTATTAGTAAAATAATAACTTACTTAAGTAGGAAAATTCGACCACAATAAAATAAAATTCTTAAAATTATATTATGGAGTAATTTATAAAATCAAAAAACTTAGCTAGAAGTAATAAAATTTACAATCAGATTGAACTTTGGATCTTCATAGTTCATACTATAAATTTATGTTATTATATATCATATAAATGTCCTTACATTTATTTAAATAGTTAATAATTTGGTAAACAGATTGAATCATTAACCAACAATTCTACTGGTTTGGTCACTATTTCATTTTTCAAAAAAATTGACCGTATGCGCTTTAAAAAAATTAAAATAGTGGTCGAACCGATATGACTATATTCATAGTGTAACATATCAACATGGCCACCCGTTTGAGTAAAGTTAAAATAAAAAATAAATTAGGCCTAACTTGTATGGCTCAGGGTCTAATCGTCGGTTCAACCGATACGACAGACGATTATATGTTTTAAAAATATAATCGATTAGATCACTGGTCCAACATCAGAACGATTCCGATTCAATCAATTGAATCGGCCAGTCTGGTTCGGTTATGGTTAAGGTAATGGAGAGGTCAAAGAACCGTCCAAGGAAGGTCTAAGTGGGAACAGCTGTGTTCCAGTTATATGTTCCACAAAGATCGCACTGTGTGTGATCACCACCAATCCATTTTAGTTTATCATAGCATGGAATCTTTCTTGTTATGGAATCTATATTATATAGTTTCCTATTTCTCATTATATATCTAACTTTATCTCACTAACGGTTCACTAATTTAAATTTGAATCAAATGTAATTAATTATTAATTTCTCCGGTCCATAGTATTCACATTTGATTTTTTTAATTTATAATATTTATTATTTTAACACATTAAAAACATATTAATAATTACTTTTTAAATTTATCCTCAATTAATTTATTGAAAGAGTATGAACTCGGTTCATCCTCTATAAAGAAGATGAATTTGTGTACATCCTCTTTGAAGATGGACCCAAATCTGTTTATCCTCAAAGACGATGAACATATCAAGAACAGATCCGTTTGGTCTCAGACGTGTCTGTTCTCGTCTGAAAATATGGCGTGCGATGGAATTGAGATGGCTAGTGGCGATTTTAGGTTTTTAGTTAATTTGAGTTAATGAGAAGTTTAATTATATTTAATTAGTATTAAATCAATATTGATTAGGATTAAATTTTAAAATTAGACATACTCAAACTCTTTTTCTGGTGTTTTTGTGTCAGGGGGCCTGATTTGATATACTTTGATATATTTGCGGGTTGATTTGTACCAAAACCAGTGCTAATGACTTTTCTGATATTTCGTGCCAGTTTCAGGAGGTGAATTTATCCTTTGTTCCATACTCAACTATGTCACCAATTCTATAGGCATTTAATGAAAAATTATTGCACGCAACTGTTGTGCCATGTCATTCGTGCAACAAACCAATAATGCGTTAGTCATGTGGAAAAATTAATTGTAAAAAATTAAGTAATAATTAAAAAAATTATAGCATATGCTCATTGGCTTGTTGTAAATATGACATGACATAATTAATGTATGAAATAAACACTCGTATTTAATTGCTAAAATTTGCTTTTCAAATTTGTCTAGGTATGAGATGTTTTTAGTTATTGTTTAAATAATCTATGACGATCACACACGCCTTCTTTCTAAAAAGCTCTACCTTCTCTTTAAAAACTCTCTTCATCTTAATCTTGTGAAGGGTGGGAGAAGGGGATTTCCGATGTAAATCGGAAAATCATCCTCTCCGCCCAAGTTATTAATATTTCTATGTTTTTCTTTATATTTATGTCTTTTTAAATATAAATCTTTCTAGATCTAGAATCTTATTAAGAATTGTTGTAGTTTTTGTTGAATGTTCTTGATAATCGAAGATGTTATGAGATAAAAATCTATTTGTTTAGAATTTCTTTAAAGACGAAGATCAGATCTCGCGGATTGAAGATAGTTTTTGGATCTATATTGAAGATAGGACTTGAAAAGTTTGAAGATTGAAGTTTCAAGAATCAAGCGATTTCAAAATCGTAGTCTCAATATTTATGTGTTTGGGTAACCTTTTGATGGTTGAAAAAGCCTTATTTGATGAATGTATCAAACAGCTCTCATCATTATTCTAGATTAGTTCTTTTAATTTGTTGAGAAACTATTCCTTTATGTATTTTTATTTTATCAATGAAAGTTTTAGTCTTTTAAAAAAAAATATGACATAACTAATGTATTACTATATATTTTTCCACATACGGAAGGAGTATCTATCATATGTGATATGGAAGGAGTATCTATCATATGTGATATGTATTAGGTATCGTGATTTAGCCATTGATAAAATTATACTCCCTCCATTCCATTTTATTTGTCCACTTCCTATTTTCATACATATTAACAAAACATTAAATACTAACAATTCTTCTTTTATACCCTTTTTTGATTCTTGAGTTAATTTAGAACTACTATATTGGAAAAGAAAAAAATAGTCAATACAATAATAATAACATTAAATGCCAGCACAAATATATTTATGGTACACATTATTCTATAAATTATATCCATAAATATTAGGGGTAAAAGAGGAAAATATGTGTGTATAACACAATTATGACAAATATTTTAGAACATCTAAATATAATATAATGGACAAATAAAATAGGACGGAGGGAGTATTAGTTATGTTTAAGGCCATTTGCATTGATCAATACCAAAAATTGTAATTACCACCATTCAATAAATTTAAATTAAAGAAGAAAGATATTCTCATTTGAATGAATAGAATAGATACTAGGCGTTTTGATTCTTCAAATTTGATAAAGTATGTCGCTTCGGGAGTGATCGGAATGCAATTAAAAAATATTCGTCTTTTTTATCTAAGCGTCTCATGTTTTGCAGAAAAAGGTTGGATTTTATATTATACCTTGGTCGAATTGTTGTTTACTATGCTATATCATGTTCCTATTGTTCCAATTCAACAAAATTTCATAAGAATGGTGTTTGATCAATAAATAATAGAAAAGAATCCATTTTAGGTCCTTAAACTATAATTATTTTATTCATCCAGTTTTTAAATTATTTTTTGTCCTTATCTGATCCCTCAACTTAGCGAAAAATTATTTTTAAATCTCTAAACCATAAAAACAACATTATTTCGTTATTTTCAAAAATGCAATTTGTTATCGTAAATAGTGTCGTTTTTGTTAATCAATTACTCAAAAATGATTTTTTATTTTGGTGCACGATCAAATAAGAATAAAAAATAGGTTAAAGATCGAATGAAAAAAAAACAAGTATTGCTTAAGGATCTGGAAATGAATTATTTCTAAAGAATAATAATTTGTATATTTAGATGGAAAAAAAAGAGCATTTAAAGCTCTAATATTAATAAAATAAGAAAAAATAATTTGTTTTGTTAGCATGAAGTGTAGTAGAGTAGCGGATGTGCTCTAAGAGCATCCCAATGGTATTCTTTAAAATAAAGAGCATCTTTTATAAAATAAAGAGCATCTTAAAGATAAAGAGTGATATTTAAAATTTTACTCCAATAGACTCTTTAATATCAGTTTTTTTATTATATATAATTTTAATAATTAATAATAAAATAAAAGTATTAAATAATAATAATATTAAATTAATTTTCTCTCTAATATTAAATTTTATTTTGTTTTCATATAAAATATTAATAAAATATTAAATATTGATAAAATAATTTTTATTTATTTAATGTTTTATTCATTTATTTATTCATTTTTTTGACTAAAAGTAAAAATATAATATTTAAAAGTAAAAATAACCACCTTATTTTTTAAAATTTAAAATTTTACTATTTGACAAATGAAGTAGAGAGTGAAAATGACTCTCTACATGTGGAGAGCCATTTTCACTCTCTACTCTAAATATAAAGAATAGAGAGTCCATTGGACTCCTAATTTATTGTCAAACTCTTTAATTTAAAGAGTTTGACAATTTTAGAGAGTCCATTTGGGGATGCTCTAATCTTTCTAAATAAAAATAAATTGGACAAAACTATCAAATCAATTTAATATCATAAATCAATAACGACCCATGAAATTAATTAAAGAGTATAAAAATCTCATGAAAGAAGAATTCTTGAAATTGAAGAAAAGGAATAATAAATGAGAGAGAAGGACTGCTTTGCTGGCAATGGCCAAATAGCTGACTGTACGTGCGAAACTGTCTTGCCAGCTCATCCCCCCACTCTATCGCTTTCTCTTCCTTCCCACCCAAATATTTCCCCTACTTTCAGTTTTACTGTGCCTTTCCGTGCGCTCGCTTTCCTCATAAACCACACTCTAACCATATTATTGATTGCATCCAATTAAATTTATCTTCTTTATTTTCCTTTTTGTCATTTTTTGCATTACTATTTTTTAAATTATTTGTTTTGTTATTCTCTTAACATGATTATAGAATTAAATATATCATACATTTTTATTATTTAAAAATTATATATATATATAGTAATTGTTGGTAAAATAATTCAAGTTATGATATTATTTATAATTTTGTTCACATAATAAATAAAATAATATATAAATTTTTAAGGTGTGATCAAAACTATCGATTATGATTTATTATTCTTGAATAAATAATATTGATATGTTGCTTTCCAAGTATATATATTTATAAATCCTTTTTTCTATATCTATATACCATATAATAATTTTTTTTTTTACCAAAGGCTAAATTTTTTATTAATAATAACGAAAATTATATAAACGGTTTCTCAACATACTGAGTCAACTATTCTAGAAAAGATGATGAGAGCTGTAAAAATACAGTCATCGACTAGGGCTAAACTAACCACCAAAAGTCACCCAAATTTGTAGACTAAAAATAGATCTAATAATAAAATCTAGATTTATTGAACGTTCTAAGGAAGTCTAACTTCGAATGCACGACTGATCACATCTTATGTGATACATCTGTTCTCTTGAAGATTAACAACAACATCGATATTGACGCAAAACATACCTGTTCTTGATGAAATCCGTCGTAAGATGCTGCCTATAATTGTTTCAGAGATCCAAGTCGTTTGCACCGGAAAAAACAATTTCATCTCCAAAGATGAAAAAAAACTACTCTTAATTTCAATTAGATTAGATCTAATCTCAATTAAAATATTATGATAGAAAATAATTTCTAGATCTAGACCAAAATTGGCCAATAAAAAAACTTTATTCAAAAACTAAAGATAAAAACTATGAAAAAAACTAAATTTGAGAGATTGGTGGGGTGATTTTTGACCAAAATGGCCAAAAACCACCCCCAAATGAATAAGAGAAAAAAACTTATTAGAGTTTGAGAGGTTTTTTAAAAGAGAGAGACGACTAGGGTTTTTCAAAAGTTTCATAAAATAAATTAAGACCATTAGTTTACTTTATACTTTGTTAAAATACACGATACTACATGAAATTAAACGAATGAATTGAGTTTAAATGAGTTTGCATGAACAGTATAGTCAAATTTACGAGACACACAAAAATAGATAAAACGGGTTTATTCTGTCTAACATGTTTACTAATTGTATTAATATATTAAGTAATTTATATGATAATTCATAAAAAAAATGACTAATTAAGCAATTTATTTTAATTTATGCTAATCTAGTGCTATAAAACGTTTTAATTTCATCTGAAATTTTAACTTTGATATCTCCCTTATCATTTCTTAATAAAAGACAATACTAAGCTCATAAATTTATTAAAAGACTAATTAGGAAATGACTAATCATCTACCACTAATGATTCCCCCTCTTATCTGTTTCTAAGTTTCATAACCATGTGAACTAGAGAATCCTATGAAAATTAATCAATTAATTACACACTAATCACATAATTACAAAATAAGAGATCTCACACCTTCAAACTGAGCTTGACCACATTATACCATTTACTCATTTAATCCAATAGAACCCAGCTAATATATTACAGCTAATATATCACTCATTATTTTATTAATTATTATTATTCCAATTGCCAACTCTTATATATCCCCCAACTTCTTCAAACCCCCATCTCTCCCCACTTTTTCAAATCCCACCACCACTCCAACCACCGCACACGGCGGCGCCACCACCACTACAAAAATGGATCCATGCCCATTCATCCGGATCCTAGTCGGTAACTTGGCAATCAAGTTTCCAAACTCATTTTCAACCCTAAAAAACTCATATTTTTGCAAGATTAAGCTCAAGAATTTCACCACTCAATCAGCAAAAGTTCCCACACTGCAAAATCAAGAAAATAACTGCGTTTCAAATTCTTTAGCGGCAAGTTTCAATCTTGACAGTACCCAAATCAAGAAAATCACGGCCTCTACAAAACCCACAAATTTGATTCTTGAAATATACTCTCGAAGTGAAAATTCGTGCGGGTTCGTGAAGAGTGAGAAGCTTGTGGGGAAAGTTAGGGTTTTAATTGACTTGAAAAAGTGTGAAACTAGGGCTTGTGTTATGCATAATGGGTGGATTGGAATTGGGGAAGATAATAATAATACGAAGAAGAAGATTGAGTTTTATTTTTGTGTTCGAGGTGAACCCGACCCGAGATTTGTGTTTCAATTTGGTGGCGAACCTGAGTGTAGTCCCCAGGTTTTTCAAGTTCAAGGAAATCTTAAACAAGCTGTTTTTACTTGTAAATTTGGTCTGAGAAACTCTGGAGAAAGGTAATTTGCTTTTATAATACGAGAAAAGGGTCGATTCGGTGTCTGAACTTGTGCGGTAGAGTCGATTAACTCATATTTAGCCAAAATGGATTCTCGTTGTCCGTGAACGCGTTCGTTTTATATAATTTGGAGTTAATTACTTAAGATTAGAGAGTATTAGTCCTATAATTAACTAAAATTGTTAAATGTGAGTTAATTGATCGTGACGTATAGGCGTTAGAGACGGGGAAAACCCTTTGATTTGGTTTTTATTTTTTTTGTTAAAATCTATTTGAGTGTTGTAGTTTATCGTTTTATTTATTTTTTAACAACATTTTTGAAATTTTTGTAGTTTATATTTATCTTGTTATGTAAAAATATTACTTCTTCCGATTCGATTTTTTTTATTTTGGTGTTTTTTCAGTTTCAGTGATCTATATTTTTCGGAAATCTCTTTTATATTTTTTTTAAAAATTAATTTTGCGATATTTTGCCGTTTTTCATTTCAATTTATTGATGATTTTTATTGAAATGCTGATTTTTAAATCTTACATTGTGATTTTACAGGCAATCAATTCTAGAACCAAGCACATCAAGAAATTGGCTCGGAAATGAAAAGGACCAACCAACAAAAGAAAGAAAGGGTTGGACCATCACAATCCATGATCTATCCGGGTCACCCGTTGCAATGGCATCAATGGTCACACCATTTGTCCCATCCCCGGGTTCGGATCGGGTCGACCGATCCAACCCCGGAGCCTGGTTAATCCTCCGCCCATCACTCGGTACATGGAAACCATGGGGCCGCATGGAAGCATGGCGGGAACCGAAAACCAATGAGTTGGGTTACCGGTTCGAATTAATTCACGACACTGCGACCGCCACTCCAACGAACACCACGTTAGTCAATTCCACCGTGAACACTAAAAACGGGGGCAAATTCACCATCGACACGACTAATAGTGTTACCACTCCGGTTTGCAGCCCGCATAGCAGCTGTGATTTCGGATCTGGGTATGGGTCAGGTTCCGGGTCATGGTCCGGATCCGAATTCGGAGTTTTTTCGCAATTTTTGTACAGAGGATTCGTAATGTCGTCCACGGTGAAAGGCGACAATAATTGCAGTACGCCGGAGGTGGAAATCGGGGTACAGCATGTGAATTGCAAGGAGGATGCGGCGGCTTACGTGGCATTAGCGGCGGCGATGGATCTGAGTATGGATGCGTGTAAACTATTCTCTCAGAAGCTAAGGAAACAACTGAGGCAACAACAGAGTCAGAGTTTTGTCGTTTAATTGAGGATTCAGTTGTCGTTTTAGGATAATTTGATGAGTTGGTTAGGTTTTGGATTCTTTTGGCTGACATTTAGTTACAGAAGTTTTTGAGCTGGATGTTTATTAAATTGTTTAATTTTTTTTTTTTTTGTATAGTGAGGAATGACTAAGCAGGCTTTATTTAATTATATATAAATAAACAATTCTTTTAATTCTTTTCTTGTGCTATGTGTTTTGTTAATGTATTTTTTTATTTAAAAGTTCTATTGTTTTAATAATCAAATCGGACCGGTTGATTTTACCGAGAATTAGAGGTCAGTTCAGTCGGTTCTTCCTTCAAATTAAAATTTAATTCAACCTTTTTGAATCGAAATTGAATAAATAAAAAATCATTGAATTCATTAAATAGCGAAAAACTGTTTTACGTACGTGTTTAAACTGTAAACACATTAGTTTTTGAAATTATTTTATTGTAAGGAACCATATGCTTACACCAAGTCGGCCAGGGATTTGAGTTTTAAAATACTTATAAATTTATTGGTCATAACTTGAAGACCTTGTAAAAGACTTTGTAAACAGAATCCAATGTTGGTGGAAATTGCAAAGAAAGTTTTGAAATTATAACTAGGTCAAACTTAACAATTCAAGCTTAATAATTTCTTTATATTTATAATTTTGGAGTATATTCCTAATAAATAATTTAAATATTTTAATCCAAATTCATACCTATTTTTGATATTTATTTATTTTTATAAATAATTATTTTACATAACTAGTATTTGATTTTAGTCTAGAGAGAGTTGTATAAGTTAGATATAAGAATTATATAATCGAAAATAAATTTAAATGATGTTTTGATATAATTTGTTTCAATTCGTTAAATAATAGATTAAAATATTTAAATTATTTTTAAAAGTTATATTTAATAAAATGATCAAAATAACTGATAACTTAGATATGTCTAAAATTAAATTACTGCTTTCCTAAAAAAAATAGTGCTATCAATATAGAGTATTATTTTTAAGAACATAGTTCATAACTTAAATATGTCTAAATTAAATTAGTGCTATACAAATTTCACTAATAATTTGTAATTAATCTCTGAATATGTATGAATAATGCTGAATCAAGAAAAGTGAATCTGTAATGTCAAAATTTAAATCTGAGATGAATTAAAAATTGAAATCTGAATTATGAATTATTCTGTCAGAAAAGGGTGCAAAACACTTATCCTAGTATGATAGCTCATACCTTTTCCAAATAAGATGAGAATATAATATTTATCCTATTGTTTTCTTCCGGGATGCATAGCAAGCCAAGGGTGTTTCCCGAGTCCAAACGATGTATAATTATACAACACAATCGTTGTGCCATATTATTCGGACAATAAATCAATAGTACGCTGATTATGTGAAAAATTGAATGATAAAAAAATAAACAATAATTAAAAAATTCCCTATTATAAATACTCATTATCTTGTTGTAAAAATAACGTGACGCAATAGCTATATGGGATAAGCACTCCTAAACGATTGACTTGGTTTATCTATTATAAAATTTTAAGATAAAAATAATTTACATTTTAAAACATTAAAAAAATCAAAAACCAATCCGAATCAAATTTACCTCTCTAATTCAGTTTAATTTCTGAATTTTCAATGCCAATCATTTTCAAATCTTTTTACTATCGGACCACCAATAAATAACAATTTCAAATAGTAGCAATATGTTTGATTGTCATTTTCTTATCGGAAAATTCTTACCTAGACCCGGTCTATAAATTTCTCATGCACCTACCCAATAGAAAAGGAAGCATTAGGCTTGTGAATGGGAGAGGTGGTGGGGTTGTAAATTGTGATTAACATTTTATGAATCAACAAGACTTGGTTTTTAGCTAACCAAGTGGTGCTATCCAACCCATACATATTGACCGACTTTGATTTTGCTTAGGCAAAATATATCTTTGGATCCCTCTATTATCACTTTTTTTTAATTGGATCCATCCACTACAACTTGTATGCGATAGAGGGACTTAATTATTACTATATTAAAAATACATTAACTGAAACTTAAAAATAAAAATGAAGAGATCTAATTCAAAAAAATGGGATAGTGCAAAGACTTAAATTTGTGTTTTCACTTTTGCTTGCACTTCAAAATGACTTGACATCACAAACTTATCGATTAAAATCAAAATATTTTAAACCGATGCCACACATAAATCTTAACCGTAATCAAATTAACCAAAAACAAAATTAACCGAATTAACCAAAACAACCAGGAAGCAGACAATCTAAAGATGAAACTCAAACTAAATTTTCTCAACCTAAACTCATTCCAATTGCAACATCTATGATACATTACCATTGAACAAAACCTTTCTGCTTTTAAAAACAACAAACATCAGCATACACCTATAGAATAAAGTTAAATAATTTAAACAAATCAAGTTACCATAAATTACACGGATACGAACCCGTTAACAACATCAAACTCCCCGTTAACAACGTCGAACTGCAGACATTTCCCTGAAATGCTAAAAAAACACGCATACTGACATGTGACAGAGGTTGATATTTCGAGTCGACTCCAAACTTCAAGTCGCTCAGTAAGCACGAAAAGATGTTTTGTAAGAGTTCTTATTCTGTTGCTGCATCGCGGCTGTTAACAGCTTCTGAGTTATTATCTGGAAGCGTACCCAAATCAATGCGAGCCTCTTTCTCGTCTTGTCCAATGGAAGAATCGGATGTGTCAATGGGGTCATGAACAACTTCAGTCCCATCGCCATCTGTTGCAGAAGAGTCCGTGCTTTCGTCGGTCTCACCTGATTTACTCTCGATGATCAAGTTCTCATTTTGAGAAGCATCGGTAGTCTCATTTTTCGCTGAACTTGAGTCAGTATTGACCTCTACTTCAGCTGTAACTTCAGGTTTAACGGTCGTATCTGAACCATTATTTGAGTCTCCAAAAAGCGAGTCACTATTCGCATTTATATCCGAGATATTTGAATTAGAAATCAGTTCCTTGCCATCAGAAGTGACCGCATTGTTGACTTGTTCTGATTCAGTGGTTTTTAAGCTCAACGTTTCCCCATCACCACCACTGGTCACATTTTGAGATTTATTTGAATCATACGTCTCTACCGTTTCATTCTTCTCGGTCGTACCAGAAGATTCATTGCTCCCATCAGCTGGATTACTGCCACCTTCTGCATTCACATTCATCGTGTCATTGCTTGCTTCAATCTGAATATTAAATTGGGAATCTGTCGTTGCATTATTCGGCAGCTTTTCAGAGTTGATAATCTCATCACCCTTGTCTTCACCATGAGTGACATTCAATGAAGGGTCACTCTCACCATCTTTCAGCGGTAGTGTCGAGTTATTCTGATCTCCACTGTGATTATCGGAATTCATCTCCAGTTCTGAATTATTCAATACTGAGTTCACATCTGAGCTATCCGAACTTCCTTTCTCAAGGTCCATGCTTATGGCTGGGGTATCATGGGTCACCGCACTGGAAGCATCATCAGCCCTGTAATTAACTTCCCGAGCCTCGTGATCATGTTGTACACCGCCATCGTGATCCCGATCCTCAGTCGAAGCTTCATTGTCTATTAGAGACTCCTTATTTTCACCTTCATCATTTGTACTTTCCTTCTCGTCACCTTCTAATATTCTCTCTTTCTCGTCATCGACAAAATCCTCACGATCAACTTCTCCTTCTGTCTTCTCTTGATCATGTTCATCTATCTCATCATCGCCCCCTCCTCTTCCCTCCTCTTCCGTTTCTTCACTCTTAGTTTCTTCTTCTTCTTGCTCTTCATCTTCGGGCTTGTTTCCTTCATTTTTCTCTCTCTCTTCCTCTTCCCGTTTAGTTTCTTCATATTCTCGTGCCTCATCTTCATGCTTCTTTCCGTCTTCTCCCTCTTTTGCTTCTTCCTTCTTAAAACCTTCTTCCCCCTCTTCTTCTTCTTCTTCTTTGTCTTCGGGATTGTTTCCGTCTTCTCGCTCTTCCTCTTCACGCTTAATTTCATTTTCTACCTGCTTTTGCTCAAGTTTATTTTCTTCATTCTTATTAACTTCTTCCTCTGTTGTTGTTTCTTCTTCATCATCTTCCTCGTGTTTATCATCTTTACTCGTCTCCTGCACTCGAGGCAGTAGACTTTTCCTTCCTAAGATTGAGAAATCGTCACCGCTCTGACTTCTGATAGAGACCTTTGCATCTTTCTCATCAAACTCCTTCTTCTTCTCATGAGAATGCTTGACTTGATAGATTAACCAGAAGCAGACACCAAGCAATAAACAAATCTGAAGAGCATGCTTAGCCTTGAAGCCTTTGGATCTAGCGTTTCTATTTGGTGTCCGTTTAATCATGACGGACTCCAACAATCTACTGCTCGTGTCGCCTTCTGGATATGGCAAGTAAAAAAACTGCATATGGCCAAAAATTCAAAATTAATTAATGTCACGGTTAAACTTAAAATAAAAAACGTAAACTGATAAAGATAATAAAACTATAATACTGAACAACCAAATTAAAACTCTACAGTATGAAATCCTAAGAAGCTACCAAATTCAATAGTTTAGCCAACAACGGATACATAAAACCCCGAAGAACAGTCCCAAAATTTTATGCAGCTCGTGGAACCGACACCCATTTAACTAGCTTAAATCTACCATGCACCACGTGAATTTTCTAAAGATCTCACACAAAGTACAAAAAATAAGAAAGTTAATAAAAGAAAAACCAAGTCCACTAGTTTTAACCAAGTCTGGAGCCTTTATCAGACACATTAAAGCAACTTTTTAACTATATTTCTTCAATCATTTATTACTTAGAAAAATGTAGGTATTGAAATCTATTGCCCTCCCAATCAAGGTACACAAAAGATAGTCTCCTTCCAACTCTGAAAAGGTCCACGATATTCAAGTTGTTTAAAATACAATATCACTTCAATTTTCAAAACAAATTGACGAGACTTAGCTACAACTTCGATGAAACACCTAATTTTATGATCATTTAGGCGGTCTCCTTCAAACTTTTGAAAAGGTCAACCATCTTCAAGTTTTATAAAATACTATATCACTCCAAATTTTAGAACATATTGACAAGACTTAGCTAAAACTTCAATGAAACGCCTATGATCATTTTTTATATCAAGTGTTCGGAAAAGGCACAACCGAGACAATTTTGTTCTCGTAATTACGTCTTTCATAGTTGTTATTACAAGAAACAATTAAGATGATCATAAAGGGAGTTCAATCTAGTGTAATGTTCAGATTTTGATATGCAAACCGAGAATTTTTGTAGGACTGACTAACATTACTTAGAACAACACAATTTACACTCTCATTTCTATCATATTCCTTTTGAACTTCAAAATAAGCATTCAATTTTTCAGTCTAATTTCATACCAGAAAATGTAAAATTCATTAAATCCAATCCAAACACAAAATGGAAATGGCTTACAATACAACAAAAGAAAGCTTATAACTTTTTATAGAATTAGAAACACAATGCAAAAGGAGGAACCCTAAAAATCAAATCTACAAACACAAACACTAAAACTCAAAATTAGCAAAAACCACAAATTAAAATCCTAAAAATCTAAACTTCTCATCATTAAAATCAAAACCCATAACGCCAAAGTACCTCAAAACAAGTTCCCAATTAAAAAAAACAAACACTAAATCTTCCAATTAGCAAAACCCACAAACTAATAATCCAAAAGATTTGATCTATTTATCATTAAAATCAATACCCACAATGCCAAATTAGCTCAAAACAAGTTTCCAATTACAAAACCAACAAAATATTCATCAAATGGCCATTAAAAAAACTGTAAACAGCTCAAAATAATCCGAAAAAAAAAAGATAATTAATCAATCAATCTAAGTAAAAAATGAAGTACCTGAAGATGTAGAGTGAGAGAGTGGAAAATATTTATTGCTTGAGCTATTAAAAATGACTAATCTAAGCAAGGAATTAGAGATGGTTAAAGAAAGGGCAGTTCTTTTTTTGGAAATTTGAAGGGTTTATGAAATGAAACTCTAGTTTAGTAAAAGATTTGATTTTTTCTTATTTTAATATTTTTATTTTGATCTTGAGGTGAACTATTTTTTTATTTTTTTATTTCAAGTTGTGGAAAGTTTTTAGAGGTTAAGTGATTTTAAGTGGAAATTGTGAGAATTAGGAAACTTCATCTCTTTTAGTTTGTTAAAAATGAACTTAGGATATTAAATGAATCTTAGGCAGTTAGTGGGTAGTGGGTAGGGTGGTGGGTTGGTTTGTTTACATGAGTGTTTTAAAAACCGGACCAGATGGTCGAAGCGACGTAGCTTTCAGTATATAGTCAAGGGCGGAATTAACGTAGCTATCGGAATGTTATCCGAAAATTTCAAAAAAATATAGAATTTGTAATAAAGTCAATGCTAGAGGAAGGTTATTCCCGATTTTAAAAATAATGGAGGGTCAAAGATGAATTAGATGGTCACAAATCATTTATTTCAGACTGAAAAAAATTCTCCCGTAATTGTTTAAAATCAATTAATCCAAGTACTAATTTAATTGATTTAGTAAAAATATATAAATTTACATAAATAATTATAATCTGAATATTTTTTATAAAAAAAATGAGCTATACAATTAAAATGTAAATATAAACATAAAATTGTAACTAGTCAATACATCAAATTCTAACTAATGAATAAAGACTCGAGCAGTTTTTATAATCTAATCGATACAAAAAAAAATTGAATTTCATTTTTCTAATATGTTCAAAGAGATTGTACCATAAATTTTACTTTAAAAAAAAAAATCAAACTGAACTAAATTATAGTAATGGAGTATATGGTCAAATTAGTTGAACCGGTCGGTCCGGTTTAATTCTTACAACACTGGTTTATATTGCATATATATTATTTATTAAATAGTTCATACATATATAAAATATTACAAATTAAATTAATAAAAACTTTAATGTTTTTGTTATTTAAGTTATTTATTACTATTAAACCTTATTTGTCATTGTGGAAACAAGCCGATCATGGGTAGTTTTTGTTTGAATTTTGTATCGACCAGAGCTGGGCGTGATGGACCATGCAAATTTTTTGCCGTCCACTTCCTGCCTTATTTTCGGGGGTAACAATGGTGACAGATTAGAGAATAGATAAAATATTAATTAATCCGACGCTTGTGCTTTAATTCACGTGATATTATTTTATTTAAAATTAGTTTTAAATTAAAACATGTAATTTGAACTAACAAAATTAAAATACATAATTATAAAGTGAAGTAATATTAATCTATGGGTAATAATTTACTTTGATTATATTTGAACTATGGCCTTTGAACTGATTTTAAATTTTAATTTGTATTCTAATTGGTGTAATTCGTTGAGATGAAGGTCATTTTACAACAATGAATGAGTGCCAGCTTAGCACCGTATATAAATTTGAAAAAAAGTGGTAGTTCGTGTATGAAAATGAAAAAAATTAAAATGAGAAAACATGTAACTTTCGTGATTTTTTTGACATTCCCTAAAATATACATGGGTGTAACACATTTTTGTTAATTCAGACTGTTAAAAATCAATTTAGACATTTAATGTTAGTAAGAATAAAAGAGCATACATTAAATTTTAATAAAGTTTAAGTAAAAAATAGATAAAAAAAAATTATCTTAGTCGTACTAAGAGCGCATGAAGTTTTTATTTTCGTAATAGAATGATCTAATGTCTATAAAGTTATATGAGTAGGAAACCAATATTGACAAATATAAATATAGGGATTTAATGGAAAAAATTAGACTTTACAGAGACCTAAATACGAATTTTGCCTAAATTTTGACACAAACATGTATAGAATGTAATGAGATTGTAATATATTTGCACATTAGAAAATGTGAGATAATCCATACAAAAAAACCCTAGGCAAAGAGGCAAAGAATAAAATGTAATCCTCCAAAATAGCACAAAGAGAAGCTTGAAAGAACAAGTTATTCTACCAAAAAAATACTCATAAAAGATTAAACAAAGTACACAATTTCTCACTTTCTTAATTTCTTTTCAAAAAGGCTTTGATTTGAGAAAGCCTGAGACATATTCAAAGCTTACTATACAATACTTTATCCAGAAATTAAGCTATCATCAATTATGATTTACACACTAATTATCAATGGTTTTGCCTGACCATTTTGTTCGATCGACCGTGAACCAAAAAATCAGTACGGTTCAATTTTGTCTTGAAAATTAAATTTTCGGTTCAACATCTTTGAATTAGACAAGAATGTAAAAAGTATTGAAAACTATTGAACTGATAAAACCGTAAAATTTATATGATTTCGGTATTTATAGTTAGAGCATGATTTAATTATTAAATTTTAATCATTCACTAAACTTTGACTATGTAGACTAATATATGTGTGTGTGTGTGTATTTTTAATTTAATTGGTTGAATTGGTGTCGTTGAACCGGTTGAATCATAAACAAGCGGCCATATCGGCTCGGTTTTTAAAACACCTGCTAATATTCACTGAAGAAACATATTACTTAACTAAACTAAAGTAACTAAACTGAAATTTCATAATTGTGGAGATTAAATTAATGGAATTTTCACAATAAGAGGTCCTTTGCTTCTTTGAAAAGATATTCTTTCTTTAACAAAACACTACGTTTTCTTTTCACATTTCCATGCAATACCTATATAAATATAGAGCATTTTAATCCTTTATATAATATTCCTAATATATACCAATTAATCCTTATTCATCAAAGATCGTTTCAAACTTTATCATGATCAAACTCATTGTTCTAGTTGGGTTTTGTATATTTAACGTCATCCAAATTTCATTTTCTTCTGTTGTATCTACTGGAAATTTCAACCAAGATTTTTTTGTGTCATGGTCTCCTAGCCATGTAAATACTTCCGAAGATGGCACGTCGAGAAGCTTGAAGCTCGATCAAGAATCCGGTACGAAACTTTACGTAGAATATATGAATTATCATGTTTCTTATAAGCTTTCATAATCGAATGAATTAATATGTCACAGGATCGGCGTTCGATTCGAATCAGATGTTTTTGTTTGGGCAATTTGACGTGCAAATAAAATTAGTTCCGGGCAATTCAGCTGGCACAGTTGTGGCATTTTATGTAAGTATACGTACTAAAGGATGTATTTGGTTCAAACTTCACAGAACCGAGCTGATTCGTATTATTCAAATTGAACCAAATCAAATTTGGTCAACCGTATTTGGTTCGGTTTGATTATTTTAATTCAGTTTACATTAAAAAAATTATATATAGTTTACGATATAATTTAATTTGATTGAAACTTTTCAATAGGGGAACTTCAATTATCTAATATCTAAACGTTAGAAACAAAATATATAAAAAATTTAAAATTGAAGGGAAACAGGTAATTTTAACGTAAATGTCGGGCTAAATAGTAATTTTGACCTCATATGTTTTTTTTTTGAATTGATGAATATTATTACAGTTGGCATCAAATCAACCCAATAGAGATGAGATTGATTTTGAGTTTCTTGGCAATGTGGCTGGCAAACCATACATTCTTCAAACCAATGTTTATGCTGATGGGTTTGATGATAGAGAAGAGAGAGTTAATCTTTGGTTCGATCCAACAATTAAATTCCATACATATTCTATCTTGTGGAACATTTATCAAATTGTGTAAGTGCCACTTTTTAACTATAACTTTCTCAAAAATATCAAAATATAAAATGCATTTGTGCACAATTGACAACATTTCTAATGTATAAAAAAAAATCCATAACTGATAATTGGTGAAGCTCGACTAAAATTTTGACTATTATTTTGAATTATTTTTAAATGGCTCTCGAGTTGGTTAAATTACTTTATAGATGAATTGTATTTTGTAGGATTTGTTAAAAAAATATATACTATTTCACATTTTGAGCGATTTAAGTATATTTTTAAAATTTGATTAAAAAAATTCAACCTTTTATATTTTGATATTTTTGGCCCAAAATTATTTTTCTCACCAAAAGATGTCGGTTTTTTTTTTCGATTTTTAATAAATAGAATAACCAAATAATAACATAGGTCTGTAAAATGGCAATAAATAAAGTTGAATTTTTATGTGCCAAATTCTAAAAAGTGTAGTTAAAAGTGTAAAAGCTGGGGAATTTCTTTTTTCTTTTTAAAATGAAAAATATCATAAAAGTTCACTAGTTTTATACGTTTTGTCATTTTAATCATGTCGTTAAAAAAAATCGTCATTTTCATATATTCCTACCAACCAGGGACGGAGTTAGGCTAGGGCCAGGCTGTGCCTGGGCCCTACCCCAATTATATTTTACTAGAAAATTACATTCAAAATAGATTAATTGATTGTGTTTTATATAGAAAATGCACTACTTTAATTAAAGAAAATAGGATAATTTTAGTGCATATTTTTAAATGTATAATATTTTGTTTTTTTTAATTGAATTGCGCCCTACCTCAATTTACGGTCTAGATTCGTCACTGCTACCAACTATCAATTTTTCTCAAATCCATATACAGTTCAAAATTCCGGTGAAAAATGCCGATGTGTCACCATTAGATTCGTTATGGCATGTCACTATGTGATTGTCAACTCAACAATTTTAACCGAATTTTTAAACGATATTATGGATTTGAGAAAAATTGATAGTTCGTGTATGAAAATTAGTACGATTTTTAAACGGCGTGATCAAACGACAAAATATGTAAAGTTGGTAATTTTATATGACATTAATCCTTTTTGAATAGTCCTTGCAATTTTTCCGAATTCTACATAACTACTTATAGTTGTAATTTGACAAAAAAAAAACCTTAATAGATGAAACTCTGTTGTTTATAATAGGTTCATGGTGGATTCAATTCCAATTAGAGTATACAGAAACCATGCAGACAAAGGAGTGGCATATCCAAGATGGCAACCAATGAGCATCAAGGCTAGCATATGGAATGGTGAAAATTGGGCAACAAGTGGTGGAAAAGTCAAAATTGATTGGTCAAAATCTCCATTTATTGCATCTTTTAGTAATTATACCATTGATGGGTGTGTTTGGACTGGAAATCCAAGGTTTTGTAGGGCAGATAGTGTTACAAATTGGTGGAATAATAAGAGATTTAATACTCTTACTTCTATACAAAGAAGATGGTTTAAATGGGTTAGGTTGCATCACATGATTTATGACTATTGTCTAGATAAAGAGAGATTTCATGACAATCTTCCAAAGGAATGTTTTCTTTCTAAATATTAGGTTTATAAAAAGGGAGAAATCGGCTCGGAGAGTGATCATACTGATATTCTTACTCTGTGAGAATTATGGAGGCTTTGAGTTCGAATTTCTACTTCGCCACATTCATCTAGTTAAATAGGGATTTAATTTTTATGGTGATTATAAATGTGTGCGTTGTTCTTAATGTATAGCTTATACGGTTCGTTGCATCTCCAATCTAAACAAAAACAGATAAATTATTCTCTTTTTTTCCGGATAGTATGCATAGAACTCCTATTAGTTTACATATGTAAATTTTATACATATGCATAGAACTTCAACAAGCTAATGAATTCATAAATTAGTAGAAGAAACACATTTTAATTAATTAAAAGTTAATAGTGAAAAAAATCAAAATCTTTATAATTTGTTGCAATTAAATTCAATTTTTTTATAATAATAGCTAAATTGCATTTTTTCGTTGCAATAATAGCCAAATTAGTGGCCAACTTTTTATCAAAATTAGGCTATTAGACTATTATTACAACGGAAAACTATAATTTGATTATTATTAGAAAATTAAAAAATTTGAATTAAATTGCAACAAATTATAAATGTTTGGATTTTTTCACCATTAGATCTTAATTAAAAAATAATACTCCCTCCGTCCCGTTTAAGAAGGAACAAATGACTTTTTCACATAGATTAAGAAAGCATTAACTATTATAATGCTTTCTTATTTTACCCCTATTTATAGTGTTGTATTTTATGTATATACTAATTATGGAAAGAGAAAATAAGGTAAAAAAGAAAAATTCATATAAATTGGCACAAAAAACACGATATGGCCTTCATAAGTGGGACAAATAAAAATAAGATATGTCCCTTCTTAAATGGAACGGAGGGAGTATGATTTTTTTTGATAATTTAACCGTATGATTTTTTTTGATAATTTAACCGGTTCAATAGTTATTAATTTTGAAGAGTTTTTTCATTTCAAAAAAGTTGGGTACCGATTTTCACACTCCAATAGTTGATGTTTGCACTCCATAATTTTCTTAGATTGACCAATTTAACCTTAAAATCTTATTCCTTTTCTCACTCACTCTCCTTTCTACTGTACTCTCCTTATTCATTTATGCTTAGCTGGAATAAATTGGCACATTATATAATTTACTTCTTGTGTTATACTCACTTTCAATTTTAGAGTCTGTATGACAAAAGTAGTTAGAAAGATATTAATTAGATTGTAAAGTATCAAAAGTGAACTTCCTTAATTTAATATATATACATTTGCATACTTATATTTTATTTTTAGTCAATTAGATATTTTATCTCAAAATATTTAAAATCTCCCATCTAAAATTACTATAAAGGTCTAAAAATATGAATAAATATTTAATTAATAATTTGTATATTATATAAATTGTAGATTAAATTTATTAAAATTTCAATATATATATATATATAATTATAATTAAATATTTTATTATTATTTTATCAAATATATTGAATTTCTTTTCATTAGCTTCATTTTTCGTTAAAAAGTATCAGTCCAACTATAATTATAAAATTTTAAACCATTGATATGTTCATATTTTTTCATGTTCATAAATTTTATGAAATCAGTGTAAAATATATTTAAAAAATAATAAATTACAGCAATATATATATATAAAAAATTAAATTTATATATTTTTATATCACGGACACTAAATAATTAAATTATCAAATGTTATATTCAAAATAATAAATTAATATATATTTATAAATTAAGGTGATAAAAAATATATAGTGGTAATATTTACAGTTATGTGAAGAAAAAATAAAATATAAGAAAGGAGTAGAAGGGACGGAGAAGAAATATGAAGGTGGAGATTATTAATTGACAGTGTGCAAGTAATCTATACTATATATAAAAGCACGGATGGGGGGGAGGCAAATTTATTGAATAATCCTTTTCAGTTTACTACTAAATAAAGGTTTTATAGTCATTAACTAATTAGTTCACTATTGTAATTAAAGTCCTAATTAGAACAGGTAGTTAAATTATCTCCAATTTCGTTTTTAGTATTTAAAAAATAACTAAATTGTCTCCGAATTAGTAGAAATACCTATCTTTTAGTTTGATTGAACTACAAAATTAAAATACTGTATTTAGTCAATATATTATTATTTAAATTTATATATTATTATTTTTAAAGGTATTATTAATAAAATTAAGTTAATTATTTAATTATGATTATTATAAAACCAAAAGAAAAATAAATTCAGTATGGAAAAAAATTTAATAGCCTAATATATTATATTTACTTTTACAAATTTTTTTAACTAATTTAATATTAATTATAAATAAAAAATTGATATAATTATAATTAATTTATTAATATGTTCATTGACGAGTAACGTTACGAGCCACGTGCATAGCACGTAATGCAAAACTAGTATTAGGAAAAGACAAAAGGTGGAAGTCTTAAGGGCATTAAGGACAAATTACTGAATTTTGGAGTGCAGAAATGAATGTGTGGAGCGTAAAAATCTCTGCCCAAAAGAGTTGGATCATATATTTTCTCCTTTCTAGGAAAGAACCAAATAATAACATTCGGTTTGCAATTAGATTAAAAACCGGTCAGACCAGTTGGATTCCTAAATACTATAAAACGACAATTGGTTAAAGCCAATAACTTAACTTAAACCATCTTCTGTGCATGATAATTTTATGATATCTACAAACATAGGATTATAATGATAAACTGGTATATTGGGATGATTCAAATTAAAATCCTAAAAGAACAAATGCAGAAATAACAAATAATTTATCATTATGAGTATTATAAAATAACAAAATCAAAATAATTTTGAGTTATCGGAGGAAATTAACATGGATTTTTCATATAAATATTGGAAATGGTTATATTCAATCTTGGCTAAATTACCGAGGGTAGTTAATGCTGGTTCGAATTGGATAATATTGAAGACTTAATTTGGAAAATAACAAATCCAAATTATAATATAATGTACCAGCAATATAGTTTTAATTTAATGTATTTTTACATTAACTATGGCAACATTAAGCTTCTGACATTGATTAGATTAAAACGCTATGAATATATAATCATTGGAGCATTCCTAAATTAATAATTCTACACAAATACATAATCCCTATTATTTATGTATTTGTGTAGAATTATTAATAGAACCGAAGTAGAACCGAAGCACCATCTTCCTCTTCGAACAACTGAATTGGAAAGATTTTATCGGTACATTAGAGACCGAGAGGTGTCGAATAGTCGAACATGATCACACTTGATCTTAGAAAGGAGCATCACCAGCGGGAATTGATGAACCGAAATGTCCTTATTCAAAACAACCCTACTTTTTTTTTACCAAAGGGTTTTTAGGCCCATAGTTAGAATTCATTAATCAAGATTAAATTACATAAAGAAAGTCATCACAAAATTAAAATATGATCTTTCAATTTGTAGATCTAGAAAACTAACAAAACTATCATACAAGCTAAGTAAATCGAAGGAGCGGCAAATCTAGCCATAGATTCCGCATAAATTTTTGACGCAACGAGAAGCAAGAGTTCCGTTGAAGCGGGACTTGGATATGCCCTTTACTCCGATAGACCGGCCATACACGACCCGCTTGTTCCTTTGAAAGTTTGTATTTCCGATCATCTTGTCAATGAAATTCTAAGAAGATAGATCAATAGCTTTTCAAATCGTAGATCTACAAGAGATTACTTCGAAAGCCCGAACAATCGCTAAACATTCTTGAACGATCTAAGAAATCAAGCCACAAAATCCTACAAAATACAAAGAAATTCTTACAAAAAAAGATAAGATCCTTACCGGAGCGATAGCCTTCAAATCGAAGAGGTCTTATTGAAAACAAAAGTAAACTATATAATATATATTATTCATGGGCGTAGAGGAGGTGGTTTCCGATTAATCGGAAATCACCTTCTCCCACCCTTCAAAATATGAAAATGGAGAAGAAGTTTTTAGAGAGAAGGGAGAGCAATTTTTTTAGAGAGAGAAAGAGGATAGATAAAGCAACCCTACTTCATGACTTTGGAAACACCACTTAACATTACACGGTCCACCACGTCCTACAGTTGGAATTTTTACTATTAAATCGTCCGGTAGTTGAAGCCAATCAGGATGATCACTTTCATCTAAATTATGGGCCGATTCATGCTTATGAGAGAAAAACTAGAACTCATTATTGTATTTCTTTTTATCGAAGAAAGCTATAATGACTTGGAACAGATTATGAATTGTGAATAATGACTTGGAATTCCACATGTATTTATGGACTATTAAACTAATTCTGATACTAATAACATTGGGCAGATAGTCTTACAAATTGGTGAAATAATAAGAGATTTAATACTTTTAATTTGAAAAAAAGAAGAAGATGGTTTAAATGGGTTAGGTCACATCACATGATTTATGACTATTGTCTTGATAAAGTGAGATTTCATAACAATCTTCCAAAGGAATGTTTTCTTCCTAAATATCAGGTTTAAGGAATGAAAGAAATCGAGTCGGAGAGTGATCATACTGGTATTTTTACTATGTGGAAATTATGCAGGGTTTGAATTTAAATTTCTACATCGCCACATTCATCTAGTTAGATAAGGATCTAAATTTTATGACGATTGTAAGAGTATGCATTATTCTCATTGTATAACTTATATTGTCCATTGGATCTCTAGTCTATAAAAAAAAGGTAAATTACTCCCTTTCCTTCTCAATTATTATGCATAGAACTCCGACTAGTTTACATATGTAAATTTTATACATATGCATAGAACTCCAATTAGCTAATGAATTCATAAATTAGTAGAAAAAATATATTTTAATTAATTAAAGGTTTAATAGTAAAAAAAATCAAACTTTTACAACTTGTCGTAATTTAATTCAAATCTTTTAATTCTTATAATACCAAATTGTATTTTTCCGTTGCAACAACAGCCAAATTCCGTTGCAATAATAGCTTAATTGGTGGTTAATTTTCTTTTTATCAAAATTTGGCTATTAAGCTATTATTGCAACATAAAAATTCAATTTGACTATTATTACAAAAATTAAAAAATTTGAATTAAATTATAACAAGTCATAAAAATTTGGATTTTTTTTGTTCACCATTAGACTTTAATTAGAAAACAATATGATTTTTTTTTAATTTATTGAATTGAATAGTCATTAGTTTTGAAGAGTTCTTTCACTTCAAAGAAGTTGGATCATAAATTTTCTCATTTTTATGAAAGAATCAAATAATAGGATTAAATACTTGATAGATCACCGAACTATTAATTTATTTCAAAAAAATTATAGAATTTTAATTTATTTTAAAAACGTTACTAAACTTTCAATTTATTTCATAAAGGATACCAAACTTTAGTTTAATTCAAAAAAGTTACCGAAATTTCAAGTTATTTTAAAAAAGATACCGAACTTTCATTTATTTCTAAAAGGTTATCAAATATTAATTTTTTTATCAATGAAATGTTTTTAATTAAATTGAGGATTTATACACGTATAATTTATGCGGAAAATAATTATATTAAAATTGCCCCTGTGATCCAGATGATTAAAATTAACTTTTGGTGATTTTTTTAAGAAGTTTGGTATCCTTTTTGTAATAAATTGATAGTTTGATAATATTTTTAAAATAAATCAAAATTCGATATCCTTTTTGAAACAAATTGAATTTTCATTAATCTTTTTAAAATAAATTAAAATTTAGTAACCTACAAAGTATTTAATCTCAATAATAACATACGGTTTGCGATCAAATTAATTGAACCGGTCAGACCAGTTTGCTTCCTAAAACACTATTATAAAACCACAATTGGTTTTTTTTTTTAACAAAAGCTAAAATTTCCATTAATAATAACGAAAATTACATGAACGGTTTCTCAACATACTGAGTCAACTATTCTAGAAAAGATGATGAGAGCTGTAAAAATACAGTCATCGACTAGGGTTAAACTAACCACCAAGGGTCACCCAAATTTGTAAACTAAAACTAGATCTAATAATAAAATCTAAATTTATAAATCCAACAACTTATCACTTTACTTAAACCATCTTATGTGCATGAATAATGTTAACTTTTACAATGATAATTTTATGATTCCTACAAACACATAATTATAATGATAAACTGGTTTATTGAGATAATTCAAATTAAAATCCTAAAAAAATACATAAATAACAAATTATTTATCATCACAAGTATTATAGAACAAGAAAATCAAAATAATTTTGAGTTATTGGAGGAAATTAACATGGATTTTTCATTTAAATATTAGAAACGGTTATACTCAATCTTGACTACTTTACTAAATAACATTTAAGACTTAATTTGGAACACAATAAATCCAAATTATAATATAATGTACCATTAGTATAGTTTTAATTTAATGTATTTTTACATTAACTATAGCAACAAAAAGCTTCTTAAATTGATTAGATTAAAACGCCATGAATTCATAATGATTGGAGGATTCCTAAATTAATAATTCTGCACAAATATATAAATAATAAAAATATCGCTTATTGTAATAAATAGGCTTGGAGTTGTCACTCGGCGGTCTTTTTTTCATCACTTTTAAACAAAATGTTAAACATGTCCAATGTTTTTTTTATAATAAATTTTTGTTTGTGTTGTTGTAAAAATAAAAAAATATAAATTATTTTTAAAATTGAAAGAGAAATAGTGAATTATTGCAATTTCTGAATTCGCGTGCCATAAACAATTAATTCAAACATATATTTAATCAATTAAAGAAATTATTCTCAAATTTTAAATTAATAACTTCTAATTGAATTATGGTGGTCCCTGAGCACATTCATTTTGTATAATTTGGAAATAATTGACACAAAATTTTTAAAAATTAAGTTTAGTATAAAAGTAAAGCTATTATTGTAAAATTAAATAATTTATAAAAATCCCAATGAATTAATATCTGATTTGACTCGCAAAATCTATTGAGTCAAATATTGTAATATTTAAATTCGACTTGATAATTGACTTCAATAGCTTAAAACACGAGCTCAACTCAAATTCAGTTATTTCTTTAAATCATTTTTCAAGTATCACAATTCTATTTTTTTTAAAATAATCAATTGATCAAAATTACTATATTCTTTTATCAACAAATTGGTGAATTAAATTAATTGACCAAATATTTTGATAATTGATATCGATACGGTAGTTGACTCGAATAGGTTGGATTGATACTTGAATCAACATTATTGTTAATTTCTAAAGCATTTTTAATCAATTTTAAATATCTTGCTAATTGACTCGACTCAAATTTTTACTAGTAATTATTGAATTTGAACTTTATAAATTAAATTTTAAAGTTATTTCATTAAAAATAATTCAAATAATATCAATTAATATATTATATAAAATTTTAATTAATAATCTTAACTTATTATTTTAAATAATTTTTAGTTTAATTGGATAAATTGGATTAAACATTACATGTAGCATTAAATTCTAAATTATATGATAAATTGAAGAAAAAATTACTATGTTATTGTTACCCCCTCGTATATATTATAATTAATAATTTGATAACTCTTATTTGAAAATATTATTTAATGGTCTTTCATTTTTAATTTCGTAAATTATTATACCCTTCTGTTAATTTGAGATACCAAATTATTAACAAAAATGAAAAGTGAGGTACTAAATCATTTAAAAGTGAGGTTTTAAGTTGTTAATAAAATTAAAAATAAAAGACTAAATTATTAAACTATTAAATTATTTAAAAATAAGTGTCGAAATTAATAGATGGTCAAAACATTAAAATACTAGTGGATTGAGCTTGGACCTTGGGTACGAGTCTCAAATCCAAACTAAACCCGGCCTAAACCCGGCCTAAACCCAACCTTTCTCCTACCCTCCAAATTAACCGGTTAATGCCGTCGATTTCTACCGTCGATTACCAGTTTTCACTCTCTCTCTATATACCTAAGGTGCCATTCACGGAAAAGCCGCCGCCGCCGCTTTTCCGCCCGCTGCTGCCGCTGCTAGTTTTTTGTCAAACCTCCCGCCGCCGCCTCTGCCGCAGCTCCTGAAAGGTTTTTTTCTTTCTCCTTTCTTCTTGAGTCTATTACATGCATAATTCAGTATTTAAATACAGTAACAATTAATACTTATTTTATAACAATTATGTCAGTTTTAAACGTTGAATTGAGTTAGGGCATCATTAGGAGCTGATACAGTTCAAGTTATACTTTATAGTGAAGATTGGTTACGTAGAGTTCAAGAATTTAATTGATGTTTTTCTTAGTTTGTTAACATGTTTATGTGAATTTAATTGTTTTTGAAAAGGTTGAATTTTAGAGTTTGAATTTGAGGTATTAGGTTCTTGAATTCTTCACCGAATGACCCTGATAGCTATTTTAAGTTTTAACTATCCCCGAAACAAATTCGTTGTTTGCTAGAAACCCTAGACTCGCCGTCTTATCCTCCCTCGAAGCCAGCCGCTTAACGCCCTCCCTCTTAGTAAGACGGTTTTTGTTTATTAGGATTGGCACTGTTGAGAATCTATAAATTCTTGCAATGGCCATATTGTGTTTGTTCTTCGATTTCTTCTAATATGATGTTGCTGGTTTATTTTAGTTTTTACTTGGAGTAACATTTGTAGTTTGTTTATGTGGTGAAATTTATGGATGATTTAATGAGATCTTTATCCGGCTTAGTTCTTTATCAATTTGGATTCAATTGTTAATGACATTGTCAAATTTGAAAAGTTAGACTTTTGAAGATGTTAAATTCTCGAACTTTTTGCTTAAATATTTCAATATTTTGCTGATTGGATTGAATTCCACCGTTTTGCTCGAGGATATTGTTTTTTGATTGGGCTCTAATTGTTTTGGTGATCTGATCATAATTTTTGATCCTGATGTTGTCAGCTTAGTGGAAGAAAGTGATGGGTAGTTCAAGCAGAGAGCTATTACATTTAGAGCACAAGAATGGCTCCTCTCTTGGTATCTTTAACTCTTTGGCCCTTGCTGTTAGCTATAAGATTTATGTGTATGTGACAGTATGTAAGATGTCGTAATTGTTTTTTTTATTCTATCTACGTAGAATCTACACTTCTTTTCTGTAATAAAAAGGACTCTGCCTCTCTTCCGAAGAAACCTCCTCTTGATGGAAAGCCACTAACTACCCCAATTGCACAAAGTCAAGGTAATTTTTATGGTATCCATAAGGTTTTTTTATTTGTTAGGTTTAATGACTCATTGTTGATTTCCATTTTCTTGCAAACTTGTGGAAGTTGGACAAGCATACTTTATATGCGTTGTTATTTTTCCTGCTTCATAATATAGATAACTTGAAAGTCACTGTTAAGAAATAAGAAAGCAGAAACGAAAAGGAAAGAATCCATACCGAGTTTTGGTTTGAAGCGAATCTTCAGTTATATTAAATCTAGCTCCTTTAAAGAGTTGAGCAAATAAGTGCAATAAAATGTGATCTCAGTAGAAGCCGTTGGTTCAAATTTACGTATTTGAAGATTTTTTTTTACATTTCTTTATTTCGTTATGTTTTTGTGTACCCTTGTGTTTATAAGGATCTCTACTAGTTTCAGCAAATAGGTTGATGGTAATAGTTTGAAATCTTTGCATGGTCATCATCTAGGGTTCTTAGATTTACATTTACTGTATAAGTTGTAAGGACATTGATACAATTATAGCTTCAACATGTAAAGGGTGGTGTGAGGTTGCGATTGGTGATGTAATTGACTTATATTAGCATAAACACTGATTTATGCTCATGCTACAGCAGTTGCTGGCTTGGATTGTTTTTGTGTCAAGTCCCAATGCTATGCAACACTATTTAAAATGCAGTCGATGTTGCTATAAGAATTTGTTTTAACATTTTTTCCGCTCCCCCAGTTCTGGGAAAAGTGAGAGATTTCATAGGAGTCATATCTGAAGCTAATAAGCAGTTGCAGCAAGATGCAAAGGTAACGTCCTTATAATTAAGGGTCTTTTCATTAGCTTCATAACGCTACTTAGACTTTCTCACTCGTGACGTTTTTCTTTATAGGACAAGTCTCAAAATTTTGATATTGAAGTACTGACTGGAAACGAATCTGATGTCATTGAAATGGTGATTTACGCTTCTCACCCTCTTTCAGTCCATTTGTTGCTGCATTCATGAGCTATGTTGCACGGAAAATTACTATGTGTCGGTGTTTCTTTTTCACTTTCGAAAATTCTTTTGAAACTCTGAATCTTTATTTATAATTTGTTCTTACAAAAATATCCTTTTGTAGTTTATCGATTCATTGTTTTCGTGCAAAATTGGCAATGTCTTTATTCATAGTTCACAATTTGATTGCTGATCAATGCAGGACTTAATGCTGGGTGTTGCTGATCTTCATACTCCAGAAGCTATAGCCGCTGCTGAATCTGCACTTAGTAATGGTCAGGCAACGGTTACTTTGGATTCTGACATTAGTGAAACAGAGTCAGGAAGCTCCAGTGACGACGACGACGATGATGAAGCAGATAGCGATAATAATAGCGATGACGACGACGATAAAGCCTCTTCATTGGAACACAAAAACTCTAAGTTCGGCAAATGCCGTTCAAGCACAGACGGTAAGAAAAATGAATCAAAGAAACGGCCAAAAATTGTCGAGATGTGATGAAACATAATTAAATTATCCTAAAATCACCGAGTTTTATTTAAGTTGTAATTGTTTTTTCTATTAATTGCATTTTGGAGTATGTACTGGAAAACTATAGTGATATTTAATACTACCAATCCTTTTACACTTGCAACAATAAGTTTCTGGTTTTTGCTTATTTGGAATTACTGGGAATAACTTTGATTTTTCGTTTTGGAGAAAAGTTCAAATACGAACTTGATGTTTTAGCCGTGTTCTAGCTTAGACCTTGACGATTTTCAAAGTTCAGAAATGATCCTAATGTTTTTGAAACTCAAATTCTGAGATGGCATTAACAGTTTTGAGTTTGATTTTGTATGTTATATAAGTTCTTCACTTCATTGTGAAATTTTACAATCTTCATGACTAGTTTCTGATTAATTTGATACACTATAAGCTAAAAATTAGTAAAATATCTTAAATTTGGTTAAACCATCAAAATTTTCAAGCAAGTTTTGAACTGAACTCCAAAATTAACTCAGATATCTTGACTTCGACTCCAATAAAATCTAGATATTTTCGATTCAAACTGAATTAGCTCGCGAGTTCCCTCCACTTAATTACACCCCTGCAACTATATATATAACGGTACAACTATACAGAAGATTGAATAAAAAAGAATAATATATAATCGTCAAACAAGCGGAGAGAAGAATAGACGTTTATCTTTACTGTATAACTTATAACTTCTGGGAAGAACATAAACAGAAACCGTCGGAGAAGCCCTTTCGAATTGCTGTACCGAACTGATGATTTCTTGGACCTTACGGTACACTACTGGAAAATAATAGACTGTGATCTTCTCTAGGGTTTTAGCTTGCTTCAGCAATTGCTTCACTAATTTTAAACCACTGTGGCTGTTCCCTACCCGAAGCTCAATCTCGACGGACTTTAGATTTTCGATTGGGAGATTTAGATTATTTGTTGCAATTGTATCTATATAATTAGTAGACTCTTCAATTGTTGAATTGCTCTGCTGCACATAATTTTGTATCAAATTAAAGATTAGTATGTTATGATTAGTTTGATATTACAAAGACAATTGATAAAAGTAGAGAACATGCATTTTAAAGATTCTTTAGTTTTTAATCTAATAAGGAAATTCTATAACGGTTTAGTGACGGAATCAGAAAATAAACAGAGGAGATAATAAAAAAATAAAAAAAAGACAAACAAGAAAGAGAAAATATAACCGTGCGGATCTAGCTATACAAAAATAATCGGTGACTTAAGAAAGGGACGCGATGATACCGGAAGGAATAGGGGAAACAATAAAAAGTAGTCGACAACGGGCAATTGGGTCTTTTAAGGGACTGAAGAAGAATCCAATTGCTGAAAAAAGTTAGAGTTTAAGGATCCAATTGCTGAAAAAATAAAAATTTAACGATCCAATTGACAAAAAAATAGAAGTTTCGGGACTAAACAAGGCAAAATTAAAGATAGAGATCAAATTATCAAAAACCGTATAGTTTAAGGACCCAAACAGGTTTAACCTTTATTTTTTTTGTTCTTCATACAAATAATCTTATTAAGTCGAGTCGAACTCAAATATCAATTATTCTTTCTACTCAAATTCGAACTCGAACTCTTCAAATAAAACAAGACTACTTTAAAACTCAAAAAAAGTATAAATAAATAGATAACCCACTTACATTAGCATTAACAGGAACTGCAGATTCAAAGTATGATTGCAAGACAAGAGACTGTAAATTAGGGCATGATTCCGTGAGAAAGTAGACAACCATCGGTACATCATATCCGTCTGAATCAGGACTCACATGCAGATGTAAAGTCTCCAAATTCTCAAATGAAATTGCCAAAAATATTTCCGCAGAAAGTACCTGCAAAATTAATTTCAAGAGAACACAAAAAAAAAGACTAATTAATTAATATCAATCTTAATTTGAAAATAATTAACTATGTTTTGGTTCGGTTCAAATCAGTGGCGGAATTAGAGTGGGGCGAGATAGGGCAGTAGTCCCATCACATATCCGAGACCGACGAGTACAACAAAAATAAAATGGACTAACAATGTATAGTTTGATTATTAGTGGCGGACCGATGAGTACAACAAAAATAAACTAACAATGTATAGTTTGATCTAAGATCTTAAAAAAATTTTCTGGTTCCGCCACCGGTTAAAATCGATTACCTTAATAAAACCCATATTCACACTCATCAATCTAGCCTCACGAAGACTCTGAAAAATCTCATCATTACATCTCGGTTGCCCGGAATCGCCACCGCCATTGTCGATCAACATAGAAGGATTGGTTTGAGAAAAAACTGAAGTGGCATGTAGTTTTTCAAACCTAATATCTCGCAGAGAGTCATAATACTGAAGATCACCTTCCAATTTCAGAAACACAACTTCAGGAGCAAAAATTACTAATTTCTTGCGTCCCAAGGAAATCCAATATAGGTATAACATTTTTAATCTACAAGCTGAAATATTAATCTTGGAGATAGGACTTGGATTCAAATCTTCAATGGCGCTAAAGATCTCGAGAATCACAAGCGTCGAGCTCTCGATATCGAGAAATTCGATACCTTTAATATGCGAAATCGAAAACCTAAATAAAGTCTTGCAGCCTAATAATACCTCTTTGATTATATTTTCTTGAATAATAGCATTCTCTATAATTAAATGCTGAAGAAAATCAAAACTATTACTTATAGGTAATACTAAAATCCCGTTATGCAACGTAATCTTGAGTCGGTTCAACGATTCACAATTCGTAAAACCGTAGGGCAAAACAAAAGTCTTGTAATAATTTAACTCTCGAAAGCGAATCTGAAGGTCTAGGGTTTCGACATTGGATTTCGAAACTTGATTTAGCCACGAATCAACTCGATAATCCTCATTGTATAAATACAATCTATGATCCGTTTTACTAAACTCCCAATCGAGCTTGAAACTTGCTAATTTGAGACCGTTTCGATTCATCATAAACCTATCCATGAAGTTGAAATATTCCGCGCGTTTACCCAAAGTTCGTTTCATGTCCGCCAAGTCTATTACAATCGACGGAACTGAAATACACAAATTCCGACATCTTCGAGAGACGACGCTGAGTCGAGATACGTCTTCTGTAGTGAGAAATTTGAGGATGTTATGAACAAGATGATCTGGAAGATCATTGATATGTATTTGCTCATCTTTTGATGTTGATGTTCGTTTTTGTAGTGGCTCCATAACTCATTATAAATTCTAATTAAAAGATATATAAAGAATTTATATAGATAAATAATTATTTTGAATATTACACAAATTGAACTACATAAATCCTAGTAATGTAACAATACGTACCCTATCTATAAAATAGATAGATTTATATAAATACTCAAATTCGAATTTCGGTAAATTCTGACAAAATGAGTACAATCAGATCATTATCTAAGTGATAAGTAAATATAGTTTTGGTTATCCGTATGTAGTTACTAGGTAGTATAATTACATGACCATTAAAACTCTTCGGCCCCCTAATATTTTATTTTAATAAAATTATCCGTTCAAATTCTGATTTTTTTTAAGTTATTAAATTTTACTTTTTATACCTTTAGTTCCCTCAAATTTTATTTTATATAAATTAGCCATCGTATGGTAGAATTACTAATTTCGCCCCTGCTCTTTCTATTATAATTTATTATTGTATACTGTCGAGAGTTGGTAGCGGATTTGATCTATATATTATAAGGTTAATTACTATTTACTCCCACGAGGTTTTGTCTGAAATACTGTTTATCCCATAATTTAAAAAAAAAAAAATACTATTTGCCTCTTCATATTTGATTTTTTTTACTAAAACCCCTTTTATACTGAACCATAAAAGTGAAGGCGAAGTAATTATTTTTTGAATTAATGGCGAAAATAATATTTCGGATCTGAACTCATGAGGGTAATAGTAATTAACCCTATATCATATAATAAGATTAAGCTAATTATTGTCAAAAAAAAAAGATTAAGCTAATTATTGTCAAAAAAAAAGATTAAGCTAATTAAAACTATATTAAAAGGTTAATAGTAGATGTAATGAAAATTTGATTTTACAAGATTATGTATTACGTTTAGAAAACAAAAATTTCAGGTAATCAAATAACTAACTTATATTAAATTGAAAAAACTAATGACACACAACATAGAAACAAATTACATTTTTTCTTAAAGTATAAAAACTTTTATTAAGACAACAACATATCACATAAAATAAAAGACAATTTCTCTGTAGATATTTATACGGCGAAATAAATTTTTATATCATAACTTTGACTCTTTTGACAGATATATTTTTAAAATAAATTTAGAATCTTTCAATTTGACTAGTTGAGATAATCATATCTAATTTTTTTAGTTCAATAAGTTATTTTAAAAAAAAAAATATATCTGTCAAAATGATAAAAGTTATGAATATATAAAATTATTTTGCCAGTTTTCTTTATTTATACTTCACTGATTCATAATTATACTCGGTACTCGACACACTTAGCGTTTAGAATCTAGCCGCTAGTAAGGTTTTTGACCAATATAGTTGCCCGGTGGATCATAGTTGCACGTAACGAACCACCATCCATTAGTACACTGAACCCTAGCGCACCCCACACGAACCGAGTTCTGCCAAACCACTTGAGTATAATGCAAGCATTGTTTACCTCCGGTACAAGTATTCGAACCATAATCATAATACGGCTTCTCCGCCACCCACAAATTCACCGCGGCGGTGCCTGTCATCGAACTACTACTACCCTTGGCTAGGTTTTCGCCGTAAGGTCCGTTGGAGTGCACGAGATTGCAATCAGAAATTCTTGAATTTGCATAGTTTTGAGCATAGGCTGCCACTGTATTGTCCCATACTATATTGGATACACCAACTTGTGCACGAGCTGCGTTGTGTGCGTTAAGGTAGTCTTGTGGTGCGTTTTGGGCATGGGATGGGTTCACCATGGCTAAACCCATGATTAGAGAAATAAGAACAATTAGTGAAATCTTGATTAAACTCATATTTTGGTTTCTTGAATTGTGAATTTGATTGTGTGGGAAATGATGTGGAATTATCTTGATTTGATGGGTATTTTATACTAGAAAAAAAGTGTCAAGTGCTTGTTATTTAAATGGCAATTTGATTATCCTTACTATTAATTTCTGATTTCGAGGCCCAATTGCCATGTGAGCTACATAATAGTAGGGAATTACTCGAATTAATTTTCATATATTTAGAGATGTGCATTCGGTTCAAATTGAATCAAATAAAATTGATCTTTAATTGAATCAAACTAAATTTATAAGTATATGTTAAATTTTATAGACCAAATTGAACCAAATCTGCCGGCTCAATTGTTTTTTTAGCTTACTTCCGTTTTTTTGATTAAATATGTACTAAAACATAACTGATGATTTAACATTTAAGATCGAAAAAATTAATTTTTTATATATATTATCAAATCAAACCACCTGATAAGATCATTCCATTTAGTAGCACCATAGCTTTAAAGTTAAGGGCGAGGTTCAAACGAGGAAAGGTTTACGGTGGATACATCGGCTCAATTATTCGGCTTAACTCAATTTTTTTTTTGCACATCCCTATTTATATTCATCCCTAGAAACCAAATGAGTGTGGTAGTGTCATAGTGGGAGCTAAGTAATATAAAGTAGCTCATTCATATAGATGAATGAGGCATGTGATATTATTTAAATTACTTCCTAATTGGTACCATTTTAAGCAATCTAAAGTGACTAATACGGCCCCATTGGATATGTTAACTTTGCTTCCACTAGCAACTAGGACTTGAATTGATAAATGTAGCATTGGATAGTGAAAATTTCATGTTCATCTTCCTTGGCTATTTGCCGCAATAAACAATTAAAAGGAGTATGATAATGTATAAATTACACAAAAAAATTGACTGTATTTGTCTTTCTTTTGAAGCATTTGTGGTTAACTTTTCCAAGTTTGAAGTAATTGGAACTTTTCATCTTCTATAAACTTAAGTAGTTGTTTTATTACAGTATAATAGACTTATTTAATTTTTTTATATATTATAACTCTAATTTTTAATTAAAGTTATATTGATAATTTTGAGTTAGTTACGTATAAAATCATCACTTTTACACTAAATTATATTTCATCATGACTTTTAAAGTTGTCAATTTGATTCAATATCTTTTGAGTTTTTACAATTATATTACTGTTCGAAAATCTGATGGTTTTGTAGATAATGTGGTAACCATAAAATGAGGCGAACACGACAAATTAGATATGTCATTTTCATCAGGACCGCAACACCTTATCTCATTGTAAGGTGGCTCGCAATGTTGCTATGATAGTACGACGTTAAGGGGAGGGGTGCTGCATTCTGCTGCGGTGGGGAACAACGCTTGTGAGTGAGTGGCGGCGAATGGGTGTTAGCGAGTGAGTAAAACCGATGGGCGAGATAAGGGATATATTGACGGATTAAAATAAAAAATAGAGTGAATGAAAGAAAAATGAGTGTAATGTATAAAATGTATAATAATAATTTTTTTTTTTTAATCTATAAACTGCTAACAATGCTGTACTTAAGGGTAGAAGTGAGCTAATTGTAACACATTAAGAGTTTATTTGAGATCAAAAGTTTATGAAGCGCTAAATTGTTCCCTGCTACATTCCACAGGGGTATTATTTGCCTCTTTTCCCTAAATGTATATCTGTATTATATCTATACATTTAATTAATAAATTTTTTAAAAATCTATAAAATTATTTTTACTTAAACCACCAATCCGCTGATTACGTCCGCCGTCCACCGTCTCTCCAAGCGTCGGATTAATCGTCGCCCCCGTCAGCAGTGATCACTTCGATCTCTTATTCGATAGTTAAAGGTAATTCGATTGTTCAACCGATTCAAATTCTTTTCGGAGAAATACAATCATAATGCTGTGAAAATTTTAGCATGTAATTTTCATTTGGTATAATGCTATGAACATGTTGTTGTTTAGGATTCATATCAGATTTAGATCTGAAACTGAGTGATTGATTTTTCTTTGTTTATGCGGATTAGGTTAATTTTCAGATTTTAGTTAGATTTATTTTCTCAATACATAAATTATGCCCTTATTTTGTTTAATGTATGCATCATTAGAAATGGAATGTTTAATTTATTGTTGAAGTTCTGAATATATATGTATGTGAGATGATTACTTAGTATTTGGAGCTTTTTTTTATTTTCAGTTGTATCGAGCATTTAAAATGGCGAACAGAGCTCAAGTCCGGACTAACAATTCTGCGCTCATTGCCATGATTGCTGATGAGGTGAGAACATATATGTATGTATTATTTCAATTTCTTTGGCAGACATCAAATGTTTGCTGCTCATGTGTTAGTTATTAGTGGTAACGTGATATCCGTATATCAGTGATTGAGACGGACAATTGCTGAGCTGGGGAAGCATTTCAGCTTGTCTCTAGAGATTGAAAATTTTATGCCTCACTTCTTAGTCACTTGTTAAAATTCTTGATTTTGCTCTTTATGTAATTTAGCTTGAGGAGATAGTTTAGCCTGATCTTTTCGTTTGGTACAGGACACAATAGTTGGCTTTTTGCTTGCTGGAGTTGGCAATGTGGATTTGCGGCGAAAAACAAATTACCTCCTTGTGGACTCAAGTATGCTACTTAATTTTGAGTACTTGCTCACTTCTAAAGCAATACTATGTGAACACATTTCATAGAAAACATTTCAAGTCCACTATGTTCTATCACGTCTCTTGTACCCTGGAATATCTGTTCAAAATACTTTTTCAATAAGTTTATCATTCTTCTTGAAAATCACTGGTGTTGATGGATGTTTATAAGGGATGTATTTCTTGCAAACACAAAACCATCTCAGGCTTCCGATTTACTTCTATAGAAGTACTAAATTTAACAAATTAGAAATATTCTAGTGATGAATACTGTATCTTTTTCATATTTTGTATGAAAATGACACCTGGACTATCATTTTTTCTCTCTTTTTATGAATTTAAAATTTTGAGGGAAATGTGCACACGGTTAATTGCTGTAAGAACATACAATGATGATCTATCCTATATTTTGTAGTCAATTCATGCTTTGAAGTTTTTCCCCTACATCTAAAGCTAATTCCAAAATCAAAAATTACATATTGCTTTGTAGTATTACGATTTTAGTTTCTAGGTTACAGTTCTTAAGAAAATATTTTTTCATAGCATTATGACCGGCCTAGCAGATTAATTCTTGGCAAGCCATCAGTAGAGTATTCCTGATTCTATATTCGCACTTGTGCAAGGCAACTGCATAATTAACAATTCAAGGATTAGTAGCGTTATCACTGAGCAGACATCATTTGATATGGCGGTGATAATGTTATTGCTAAGAAAAGGGTGGATAAATAATATTACTTGAAAGATTGTTTTTATTTATTTCTTTTAAACGTGATTCATAAATTCTATTTTTTTTTTTTGCCCCTGAAATATCTTGGCTGTCTTGTAGAAACAACTGTCAAACAAATTGAAGATGCATTTAAGGAGTTCACTACAAGGGAGGATATCGCCATAGTGTTGATTAGTCAATATGTAAGTTATTTTCGCACTAAATATCCTTTTAAATCGACAGCTTTCCATTTTTCTTTGCTGTTTTCAAAAACTATTATTACCTTAACTTTCTAGTAGCCAAAGTGTAGAAAAGAGTTTTCAGAACTTTCTCACCAAAAGACTGTTGTTCATATGTTTTTGTTACCAATTAAATGATATATACAATTAGTAGTAGTCATTGTGCTTGTTTGTTTTGTTATGATGCATAAAATATCTACAGGGCTGAGACTTTTTGTTGGAAAAGACGGTACAGTATTAGAAACGATATATGATTCCAGATTTTCTTTGTTGTTTTTTTAGTTATTAGAGATGACCACTTTCAAGTTCAACTACTACTTCCTTCCACCAAACTTGATATTGAATTTCAATGTGCTCCACCTAACATGTTAGGTTATCCTGTATGTTGGGTCAAGTTGATCAGGCAAAGGTCCTCTACATCTGTCTCCGTTATATGATTGAAATACTAGAATGTATACAATTTGTTCTTTATCTTTCACATTCAGCACAGTAGATGATTGTGATTTATGAGTCATGAATGAATCGGTATAGATGTCCTTGAAAGCCTTTAATCTCTGGTTATAACTTATAATGCACGAGTCTTGTTCTGAGACATATATCAAGTCAAGAAGATTTTGTTAAATTGTGAATTAGTCATTGCAGTTTATTTACTTATTTTACCGGTGCAATTTAGTACACTTTTCTCTGCCATAGTTGTCCTTATTGTGTTTGGGCCATTGTTCACCAGCAGCCTCGTATAGGGGTGTGCATTTGGTCCAATTCGGATTTAACCGAAACTTTGATTTTTTCAAAACCGAACTGAATTGATTTTGTAAGAACTATAAAATTTTCAGACCAAACTGAACAAAACTCGGTTTGGTTTGGATCGGTGTGCTCCAAAAGTGAACTGAAATTTGTTGGTTTGTTTTTCAGCTTTGGCACAGTCCTAGCCTCATATCTCAATAATGATCAAATTCAGTAAAATTTCCAACTCTTTTTTCCTCCAGCCCCTCCTTGAATAGCTTAGTTGGGAAATCTTTCGTGTAGGTGCAATCTATGAGTGGTTGTTTGCTTAACCCAGACCTTTATTCATAATGAAAACATCTGCAGTCTACTTAAAAATCATATCTTATTTACTATGTTTATAGTATTTATCAAGTTTATAGCATAAATTTCTTGCGATGGACTGCTTGAGGATGCAATAGTTTATTTTAGTAATATATCAATTTGATAAAAAAACATCAATGTAAACCCGTGTCTTTTCTCAGTTACGAACAATGATTGTTGAGGGTTGAAGAAACTAAATCGTGCATGTATTATCTTTTCCTTTTGTCTTATTTTCGTATTAGGAGCTATTTTGTGATCATTTGCCTTGTAATTGCCAGGTTGCAAATATGATAAGGTTTGTGGTAGATAGCTATAACCAACCGATACCAGCAATTCTGGAAATCCCTTCGAAAGACCATCCTTATGATCCTACACAGGATTCCGTTCTCTCACGAGTGAAGCATCTGTTCTCTTCCGAGTCAGTGGCCTCTGATAGGCGTTGAGTATGATGGCGTGTCGAACCCCCAACTTTGTATTGTAAGAAAATAATCATATTATTTATGCTTTTCGGGAGTTGCATCTCTTCTTTTATTTGTTCGGTGTTGTTGAAAGTTGGCAGTATAGTGCTGTTAATATTTCGAATAAAAGTTACGAAACAGAGAGTGAGCGGTAACATTTCACAGAAAATATTTTTGATGACTGTAATTTTTGATTGGATATCTATGTCACTTGGCCGATGAATTACCACTCTGTCATTTGGCTGACAGATTGCTATATAGGTGGAATTTTGTCGGAATTGATCAGGTGGCCTCCGGTTTTGAAAATTAAATGTTGAATTATTAAAATATAATAAATCGATTATCGATAGTTTTACTATAAAAATAGTATAGAGTTAATACTCACGAATAGAAGATACTAGACAGAGTGAGCTACATTAACTTTTCTTTTATATAAAATGTTATTGATGATTAAGGGTGTAATCAAGCGAACCGAGCCTGAATTATGCTCAGCTTGGTAAGAAACTTGAGCTCGAGCTCGGATGTCGTCCGAGCTATTCGAATTCGACTAGAATTAAATAAATAGTAAAGTAATTATTGAAAATTTATGATATTTAATGCATTTTTTAAATAGAATAAGTATGATGATATATACCTTAACTTTAAAAGTATAAAAGCTAATATATTAAAAATGGAAATTATTATTTTCCGTGTAAGAGGATTATATAGGTCGTTGAGCCTGATGATCCTCTTTAATTGATATTCAAACTCTGTTTAAGATGAAATTCGAATAACTCGAATTTAAACTAGATTTGGTCAGTTTTGAGTTGATTTCAAGTAATTTGCGAGTAGTCCAACTCATTTACACCCACGATTATATATGATTCCTGATGTGTAACTTGAAGGATAATTTTGGATCGGATAACTGATATAGTGGTGGTGATTTAAGAAGATCGTGTCCTTTATTCAACAAAATAAAGATTAAATTTGCACGTAATGAACTTAAGTTAGTGAAATTAATCCAAAAACTCAACTCTTGTACTTGTAGTCATTACAAAATACGCGCTTCCTTGATTTCAACCCAAAGTTACGTACAAACAGAAGAAAATTTAATTTTTTTTTCGTATAATGAACTTAGGTACATGCTGAACTTTTCTTTATTTAAGTTCATTTTGTTGGGTAGAGAACTTAAATAACAGAAAAGAAAATCGCGAAAAGCAAAAACAGAAAAAAAAAAACCATCAAAAATACATGTTTCGTACTGCCCAAGTCATCTCGATCTGAGTTTGAATATTAATTGAAGAGGCCCGTCAAACTCGCGAGTCTAAACGAGCGCAAATTTAGATGTATTCATCTTAGTTGATTGAATTTCATATTTTATAGAAAAAAAATTACATGCATTAAATGATAAATTTTTAATAATTTTTTTATTCAACTCGAGCTCAAGCTTGAGCTTGAATAGTTCAAATGTTGTCATTCGAGCTCAAGTTAGAGTTTGAGAATTTAAACTCATTCAAGTTCAAGCTCGAATTTGTATTACATATTCGAGTTCGAGCTTGATATAAGTCAGACTCGGCTTGTTTATACTTTTTACGCCTAATTCAAAGTTCAGCTTTTTATGAAAGTGATTTTTCCGTATTGTCTCTCTTGATTAAGTAGTCTAGTTTCGCAAGTAATTGATAGTTATTGATTATTTCTTCAAGTAATTTATAAATTCATTGCCTATAAATACCCATCAAATTAACATCTCAACATATTCTCATGCATCAACAAAATTTTAGAAACAAAATAAAAATAAAAATAGAAATGATACATTTCAAGTTTTCGCTCCCTCAATTTTATCTCATAATCATTTTAGCCTCATCATTCATTGCTTATTGCATTTATGCCCAAAACCTTCCACAAGACTATCTCATTGCCCATAACGAAGCTCGTAAAGCAGTTAATGTCGGAAACTTAACTTGGAACAATACCTTAGCAATGCACGCGTTGAATTACTCTAATCAACGCGTCGGTGATTGCAATGCTTTGCATTCCGGCGGGCCTTATGGAGAAAACATTGTATCAGACGTAGGGGATCTTACGGCTGCCGACGCAGTGAATAAGTGGCTCGATCAAAAAGGTTACTATGATTATAATTCAAATAATTGTACTTCGGGCCATATTTGTAACGAATATGTTCAAGTTGTTTGGCGAAATACGACTAATTTTGGATGTGCTAAGGTAAAATGTACTACTGGAGGAACTTTAGTTACTTGCAATTATGATCCACCAGGCAATATTGCTGGCCAAAAACCTTACTAAGTTTAAGTATATAGTTTTATTTAATCAGCCTTTATTTAAGGTTAGATACTTGAGTGGTACATAAACTCTTAGTATGTTTAAATTGGTACTTAGAAGTCGATTTACATTATATGATACCGTTGTCTTTGATTTTATTTCAGAAGAATTTATCTTAATAATTTTCGACCAAACTAATTTGATTTGGCAATCGGTTGAAGCTTTTTTTTTAAATATGTTATCATAGCCGCTATGTTGTTTAGAATGAAAGCTAATGAGGATATTTGAAGAATATGCTTTCATATTTACTTTGGTCGACAATATTAAAATAACTTTTCCTTAAATGAAAATTAAAGATCACTTACTAAAAATTATAGTAAATAAACTTTTGGTACCAATTAATATATGTAATGAAATGTAGGTACCATTCAGTATATATTGTATTTCTATTACAATGTAACTCTCACGTCCAATTATAATGTTTCAATAATTTATCTGCAGAAACAGTAGTATTTATATATACACACGAGTGCTATATAATCCATCATTTTAATTCACTTTTTATACCTGACGTGGCAATAAATGAGTGAAAATTTTAAAAGTTATTTTTGAGATATACAATTTAGAAGGAGAATTGGACGAATAAAATACCGCTACGTCAGAAAGGTTATAAGAAATAGGTTAAAATGGTGAATTATAAATATTGTTATCTACGATTTTGTTTGATAAATAAAAATTCAAGGAAATAAAGAATTAAATAATTTATAAACAGCAGGAATATAACACACACAGAACAGAAAAAACAGAATCACTCTAATCATGAAAAGAACTTGATCTCAACTGAGTCTTCTCTGATTGAACACAATTTCATTTCCGGCCCTCCAAATGCAACAGATAGCTGCACAAACCTTTGAGTTTTTTTTCCATCAAAGACTAAAACTTTCATTTGTTATAATAAAAATTACATGAACGGTTTCTCAACATATTGACTAAACTATTTTATAAAAGATGATGAGAGCTGTAAAAATACAGTCATCGGATAGGATTAAACTAACCATAAAAAATCATCCAAATACATTTATAAAACATATGATATATATAAAGCCAAAATAACTAGATCTGAAATTTAAGGACAATAATCAAGTTAAAAATATTTAAGTTTGTAAGTTAATTTTTTAGGTAGACGATTTCTTTCAAAAATTTCACATTTAGAGAGAAAGTAATCCATAAAAAAGATAATCTCATGACGAATAAATAGACTCAAAATAAAAAAAAAACAACAATAAACTTAATTATGTGATAGAATCGATTATTTTATGCGATTTATAAAAAAATTAAATTAAAAATTAATTATTTCACTTTAAAAAGTTTTTAATTATATTTTTTATATTTGACACATAATCTAAAGAAACTCACAATGCTTAAAAAGTAATAAATAAGACCATGGATGACATATAAATATGTTTTCAAATGGAACAGCTCAAATATGAAAATATAAAGGTTAATGCCCTAAAAAAACTATCCACCATTCATTTTTTTTCAATAACACTCTCACCTTATAAATATCTCAATAGCACTCTATTTTATATTTTTATGTTTCAATAACGCCTTAAAACATTAAATTGAACTCTTTTCATTTGGATAAAATTCAAAACAATTTTTTTATATTTATCATATATTCTAAATAATATTTAATATTACAAATACTACAAAAAACTCTCTTCTCCACATATTTAAAATTAATAATAAATAAAAATTTATTTAATAAAAATAATTAAATTCGGACCAATAGCCACTTCCCTCAGATCCATTACCGACTCTTTCGGAACCATTGCCGCCACGGTTCTTGAGAAAGAACAAATTGTTCTTCCTCAAGAACAACTGTTCTTGAGGAAGAGTTGTTCTTCTTCCTCAAGAACTCGTCCTCCATGGGAGGACGAGAACATCTCGTCTTCCCATGTGGAGAACGAGAAGCGGGTCCGAAGTGGCGGGTTGAGGAAAGATGCCGGAGAAGATGTAGGGGAGATAAATCTTAATATTTATTTTATTTTTTATTTAAATTAGTAGAAAACAGGGCTTGTTTGGATGTATTTTAAATTAAGGGATTTGTTTGTATTTGTTCAACTAGAAAAAAGTATAAAATGATCATTTCATTTAGTTGTTTTACAAACTTTAATTCTTATAATAATAAAATCATCTATTTTTTTTAATTTAGGATGCTATTGAAACGTAAAAGTATGAAATAGAATGCTATTGAGGTTTTTACAAGTTGAGGGTGTTATTGAAAAAAAATTGAAAGGTGCGTAATTTTTTAGAGTATTAGCTAAATATAAATACAATTGAAACTGAAAAGAAAAGATCAAATGACTAAAAAAGTCCAAACTTTTCATGAATATTTTAGAAAAGTTTAAACCTTTTAATTTTATCTAATTTGTTTTGAAATGCATGATTTCGTTTCAATTATATTCAACTACACAATTTTACTTTTATGGCGCTGATGTGTGCGCCACGTAGGCGCCACATGAGTAAAATTATATAGTTAGATATTATTGAAATAAAATCATGCGTTTTAAGACAAATTGGATAAATTTAAAAGATTTAAATTTTTATAAAATTTTCATAAAAAATTTGGCCTTTTTTTGGTTATTTGTCAAAAAAAAAAGAGCTTTCCACGAAGAGAAGTAATTGCACAATTCGTTTAAAATGTAAATGTTGACTCCTGACTGTTCTAATTATGCATTAACTTAACGCAACTTAAGGTGTAATTAACTTCCTTCTGTTTATTACTCACATAAATGCATTCTCTAATATATTTGCATTAATTCCCATGCCTTTAAAGAAAATATAACCCTTCTATAAACTGAGGAGGACATTGAAAATGTTATAAAATGACGGGTTAAATAACATTTTTTTTAACTAACGGTGTGCATCAATCTAAACTGATCAGTAACCTAATCGAGTTAAAACCATAAATAATCGAATACTTTTACTTATTGTAATTCTTTTAAAAAAATTTAGTTCCTTTCGGTTCTCAAATACAAAAAAGGAAACAGAAAAAAATTATTCAACTACATTATTTTCTTAAGAATAATATCGTTTTTTATGTGTTAAAATGATTAAAATGTTATATGCTATATTGATATTTAAAATATTACATGCGTTGAATATGATTAATCCTTAACATTTTTTTTTATTAAACTCAAGTTCAACCTCGAGTTTGAATAGTTCGGATGTTGTCATTAGAGCTCAAATTAGAGTTTGAGAATTTAAACTCATTCGAGTTTAAGTTTGAGTTTGTATAACATACTCGAGTTTGACCTTGGTATAGTTTAGACTCGGCTTGTTTATGCATCTTAGGCTTAATACAAATTTTGTTCTTTTATGATAGTGATTTTTCCGTATTATCTCTCTTGATTAAGTAGTCTAGTTTCTCAAGTAATTAACAAGTATATCTTATTTCTTCAAGAAATTTACAAATTCCTTGCCTATAAATACCCATCAAATTAACATCTCAACATATTCTCATCCATCAACAAAATTTTTGAAAAGAGGAAAAGAAAAAGAAATGACACATTTCAAGTTTTCACTCCCTCAATTTTATCTCATAATCATTTTAGCCTCATCATTCCTTGCTTATTGCATTTATGCACAAAACCTTCCACAAGACTATCTCATTGCCCATAACGAAGCTCGTAAAGCAGTTAATGTCGGAAACTTAACTTGGAACAACACCTTAGCAATGCACGCATTGAACTACTCTAATCAACGCATCGGTGATTGCAACGCTGTGCATTCCAGTGGGCCATACGGAGAAAACATAGTGTCGGACACCGGAGATCTTACGGCTACAGACGCAGTGGATGAGTGGCTCGATCAAAAAAGTTACTATGATTATAATTCAAATAATTGTACTTCGGGGCATCTTTGTAACGCATACATTCAAGTCGTTTGGCGAAATACGACTAGTTTCGGATGTGCTAAGGTAAAATGTACTACTGGAGGAACTTTAGTTACTTGCAATTATGATCCACCAGGCAATGTTGCTGGCCAAAAACCTTACTAAGTTTAAGTATATAGTTTTTATTTAATCAGCCTTTATTTAAGGTTAAATACTTGAGTGGTACAAAAACTCTTAGTATGTTTAAATTGGTACTTAAAAGTCGATTTACATTATATGATACCGTTGTCTTTGATTTTATTTCAGAAGAATTTATCTTAATAATTTTCGACTAAACTAATTTGATTTGGCAATCGCTTGAAGCATATTTTTTAAAGGCGATTTTTTATGTCATTTACTTTAGTCGACAATATTAAAATAAACTTTTCCTGAAATGAAAATTAAAGATCACTTACTAAAAGTTATAGTAAATAATCTTTTGGTACCAATTAATATATGTAATGAAATGTAGGTACCATTCAGTATATTGTATTTCTATTACAATTATGTAACTCTAAAGTCCAATTATAATGTTTCAACTAATAGAATTTATCTGCAGAAAGAGTAGTATTTCATTTCTGCACAAAACTTAAGCTTTCAAATTGGAAATTTTTTCACTTTGAAAAATTTTCAATTATGTTTTTTATTTTATATTTGACACATAATATAAAGAAGCTCACAATATTTAAAAAGTAATAAAATATAGAAAACAGCAAATTACCAACGGAAAAATCCCGATTTACCGACGGATTTCAGCCTTTTATCGACGGAAAACTGATTTACCGACGAATTTAAGCTTCTTAGCGACGGAAAAATTTGTTGCTAAAATGCTGTTTTCTAAACTATGAATGTTTTCAAGTGGAATAACTAAAAAATCTGAAAATATAAATACAATTGAAACTTAAAAAAATGAGTTTTCCACGAAGAGAAGTAATTGCACAATTCGTTTAAAATGTAAATGTTGGCTAGCTTCTGACTGTTTTAAATTTTAATTTATGTAAGTATGTTTTTGTTCTTGTGCATTAACATTTGCAGTTTAACGTGTAATTAACTTCCTTCTGTTTATTACTCACATAAATGCTCTAATTTATTTGCATTAATTCACATGCCTTGAAAGAAAATATTACCGATACTACTATAAACTGAAGATGGTATAAAATGATGAGTTAAATAGCATTTTCTTTAACTAAGGGTGTGCATCAATCTAAACTGACCAGTAATTTAATCGAGTTAAAACCAAAAATAATCGATTAGGTTTATTTATTATAATTCTTTTTTAAAAAATTAGTTTATTTCAGTTCTCAATTTAAAAAACAAAGAAAAAAAAATTGAACTACATTATTTTCTTAAGAATGATATCGTTTTTTTATGTGTTGATCAAATGATTAAAATGTTATATGCTATATTGATATTTAATTTGGATTCAACTTCTAAATTTAATACCAACGATAAGCGCTGGATAACAAACTGTCAAGGTCGTGGGTTCAATTCCTCCCACAAGCGCTCCCCCTCCTCCAATTATATATAAAAAAAAACTTCTAAATTTAATCTCTTAAAAATTTCTAATTTTACTATTTTTAAAAAGGCCTAATTACTTAAAAAAACTCCACCTTAAAACAATTTTTCGTTTATACCCTGACCTAGGAAAAAGTTCATTTATACCCTTTTTTAATTTTTCGTTTTCAATTGTACCCCAAAATTTTATTTTTTGACAATTTAATTAATTAAAGGATGAAAATATTAAAAATAATTAAATAAAATGGTTATATCATCTTTTTTCTATTTGAAAAAATACAAATAAGTTAAAAAATGAAGGATTATTTTAAACTTTTTTTAGATTAAAAAAAGTTCAATTTAGTGCTTTAGGGTAGAGTTGAAAACAAAAAATCAAAAAAAGGGTACAAATGAACTTTTTCCTAGGTCATGGTATAAACGAAAAAATATTACAAGGTGGAGGTTTTTTAAGTAATTAAGCCTTTTAAAAAATAATTCTTGTATTTGATTCAAAAATTAATCGGTTTTAATATCTTACTACTGAATCGACCATGCACACCTCTATATCTAACTAGGGAGTACATTCAGCTCAAATCAAGCTGAATTTGTTAATCGAACTAAATTGATTTATATACAATATTAACATATCAAAGCAAACTGGTTGGTTTGGTTAATTTTTACGATCCAATTGGATTTTTACAAAAACAAAACTTAAATTTTTAAACTTATAAAACATGTTTAAATCAAAAATCATTTTTAGCTAAACCAATCGATTTGTTTTAATCATCTAGTTTATTTTGATTATTTAATTTGGTTCGATTTCTGCAATACCCTTTAATATGACTCAATTAGCAATGAAGTCCTCTCTTTAAACCCCAAGTACCGGATGCCTATAAATACAAAATTGACATTTCAATCTTAAGCATCCAAAACCCAATATATTACTATTCTTATTTACAAATCAAGCCCTAAAAATGATACTACCTAAAATATCACTATCCCCCTTTTGCATAATTACCATAGCTTCACTCCTTCTCTCAAGCGCTCAAGACACTGACCAAGACTACATAAATTCCCATAACGAAGCACGAGTAGCCCTCGTAGGAGTCGGACTTAAAAATGTGAGTTGGAACGAGTCGGTAGCAGATTATGCACGAGATTATGCTAATCAACGTATCGACGATTGCAATCTCGTCCACTCGGGTGGACCTTACGGCGAAAATATTGCATGGGGAGGTGGCGAGCTTTCCGGGATTGAGGCGGTTAAAATGTGGGTCGATGAGAAGCCGTTTTATGACTACAATTCGAATTCTTGCGTTGATGGTGAGCAATGTGGGCATTATACTCAAATAATTTGGCGTGACTCAGTTTCTATAGGATGTGCTAAGGTTATTTGTAATAATGGAACAGGAACTTTTATTACTTGTAACTATTATCCTCCTGGTAATATCATTGGCCAGAAACCCTACTAAAATATTCTATGTTTTGGTTTATTGAAAAGGTTATATGGTGTGAAAATAAATTAATATTTTTTTGGGATCAAATGATGCGGTTTTTAAATTTAAATCCCGCTAGCAATTAGAGTGTATGTAAATGAAAATTCGTTAATATTCACGGTCAAAGAGAAAATGGAGGACCAAATTGTTGATTTTTTTTTAAAAGGGGCTAAAATGTTAGAAAAGGATAAATAAAGAGATATAGATGTGGACCATATTACTGTATTGTTCTTTATCTTGTAAAATCTTAAAATTCTAATAGAACACTTTTGTTATTTACATTATGAAATTGAGGGATCACATTGTTTTATCTTGAAACAATATGGATACAAATATGAATTAGGGTTAATTGCAAATTAAAATACCAATTTTATCCTGATTTGTAACTACAACATAAATTTTAAAATTTGACAATGTTAATAATCAAGTTTTATTTTTCGTCAAATTAGTATACCGAGTTAAAAAAAAAATACTGACGTGGATATTGTAAATTTATAATATCCAACCACGTGTTGTTGTATGATTGGTCGTTGTCGGCACATCCACTATTCTAATGAAAACGATATAAAACAAACTAATTATTAGTACCATATCTTCCCTAAAGCCGCCTCATATGTACTATATTTAATCGTGAGCATCTCAAAATATTCCCAAAGCATAATCTTTGTACGGGGAGAGTGGCCGAGTGGTCAAAAGCGGTTTGTAAATTTTTTATTGAAAACTTGAAAATTGATTAGTTTTAAAAAATTTGACGTACATTTTTTAAGAGTGAATACAAAATTAATCTTTAGACAATGAATTTTCGTCTAACTATAATACTAACATTTACATGAATTGTTCGTGACTGGTGTATAAAACGATTATATTCTCCACTGTGTGCGGGTGTGTAATTATGCGCTAAAAAAGTAAGCAAAAATCTCTCTTATATTCGGATTTTGTATATACATGGTGTATACAAATACAGATCCTTCGAATATAAAAAATATAGTAAAAGGGAGCCAATTATTATATTATGAAGAAAAGTTAAATAATATAAATGAGAAGTATTATAATAGTATATCAATTTGGAAATAATTTATTAAGTATTTTTATCAATAGTTATCTAGCAGAAGACTCTATTTTCGATATGGAAAAAAGTCAGAGTAAATTGCTATGAAGCCTCTCATTTATCATAATTTATACTTTATGTTCTCATGCTTAAAAATCAAATAATATGGTCATTTTTGTATATGTCAACAGTTTAGTCCCACCGTCAATTTTTAGCGTTAGTCGATAAAGTTAAAGGATTTAGGGGTAAATTAATTTTCAAACATGAGAAACGAAATCGTTGACAAAAATAAAGTGAGATAAAAACGTTGAAAAGAAAATGGGGATCATATAGATTCATTGACTCGGTCTACTAATACTAAAAATGGACATAATATAAAAAATTATATTTTTTGATTTTCAAATAAAAAAATTAAAGTATCAATTATGATAATTATGAGGTTCTTATAATAATTTGTTCCATATATGATATAAATATCTAGTGTATTCATATTCATATTTGCAATTTACTAGTGTTTAAATTGTTTCCATATTTGCAATTTACCAGTGAATTCATATTTCTTGTGAGTTTTTTTTTGGGGAGAGAGAGCGCTTGTGGGAGGAATCGAACCACGACCTAACAGTTTGCTGCCTAGCGTTTATACCATTTTAGATATAGCTCATTGGTTCTTGTGATTTTTTTTTATATATTCATATAGCTTCTTACAAATTAATGTACAAAAATAATATTTATAGCCATTTAAATTTCAAATAATATAATAACAATGTCTAATATAAATTTATAAAATTTACAATAAATTTGAAATAAAATAAATATATTTTGTTTGAATGGTACATCATAATTAAATGGCAAAATAAACTTTTTTTTTGTCAATCACTAAGGGCCTGTTTGGTTCAGTTGTTTCTTTTAGCTGATAGCTGTTGCTGATAGCTGTCAGCTGTTGGCTGGTAGCTGATAGACCATACGTGTTTGGTGAGATTTGATTAGCTGTTGCTGTTTATATATAAAATGACCGTAAAGGGCATAATTTTTATTTTTATTTATTAATTTATAAATATATTATATTATATAATATTCAATAAAAATATTAAAAATTATTTTTTTATAAGAAGGAACGTTTAGTTTAAACTTATTTAAATATTCTTTTTGATAAATTTATGATTTATTTTAAAAAATAATTAAATTATACTTTTATTAATATAAACAAAAAATATTAGATAATTTAAAAATGATTAGAGTATTTTAATATAATTTAAATAACTATATATATATATATATATATATATATATATTAAAACAATATATTCTGATAGGGGTAATTTTGTCTAACTAACTAAAAATATTGAAAAAGCTATCAGTTGTTGGCAAAAAGCTCTAAAATGGAGCTTTTCAAAAAGCAGCTGTTGGAGGTTCACAAAACTCCAAAAAGCTTTTAGAAAATTCTCACCAAACACTTTAGAGGAGTTTTTTAAAAAGTAAAAGCTAAAAACTCCACCCAAAAGCTGAACCAAACACCCACTAAAAAGGCAATGAATTGATAAAGCCTAAAAACAGGCAAAAATACATTCTGGACAAGCCAGATACACCAACCTGCATTACAGTAGGGAAACAAGCAAACACCAAAGCCTACTCTTTGCAAGGAACAAACCTGCTAGGCATACACATTGTTATACATTCTACAATTCACATCTATCTTAATCTTCCTGAAAATCTGATCGCTATTATAACATCTATAGGTCGTGTGTCTATTCATACATTACTTGAATGATTAAGACTCTTATGATAGAAGACAGTCTCATTTCTGGCGCACCAGACATGATACACAACAGCATTGAAGAACAATCTTCTGGTTTTAGCTCTTATAGATCTACCAGTGCATTTCCTGAAAAAATAGCTGACTTTCCTTCTCTAATTCATAGGCTCCCTGTCATAGCCAATTTCAGTCAACACTTTACTCCAAATATCATGGGAGAAAGGGCATATGAAGAACAAATGATCTACACTTTCTGAACACTGGTTGCACATAGCACAAGTATTATTAGTTATCACATTCCAGGACAACATGTTGTCCTTAGTATTCAGTCTGTTGTTTATAGCCAGCCAAGTAATGAAGGAATGCCTTCGAATATTGCCTGTATACCAAACAATAGGACATCAGGGGACTCTTCTACCATCAGGACTCAACTTCTTCCTCAAACTCTTAATAGTAAATTTACCATTTGTTTGAGCATTCCAGGATATCTTATCAACACAGTCAGTATTGACTTTGTAATATTCTCTAATATAGTCCCAACCAATCCGAGCCATGGAGGGACCATCGGTTATTTCTCCAAAGATCATTCACACAAGCATTTTTATGCACATCGGCATCCCTAACATTAATGTCAGGAAATCTCTCAACCATACTAATGTCAGGAAATCTTTCAACCATACTCTTACCCTCCATCCAAGGGTCATACCAAAAGGAGAAAAGTTTACCATTGCCTAATTTGTAGTCAAAAAAGGCTTAATATACTGTCTTACGTTGAAGAGGTTTCTCCAGCTCCAGGAGCTATCATAGGGTTTGGTTAAGCCCCAAAAACTCAGCTTTTTCAGCTTGTTTGCAATTACCCATTTGGTCCAGAGAGTTGGCTTTAAATTGACTAGCCCCTAAATATTTATAGCTAGAGCAGCTATATTCCAAGTTTTAATAGCTTTAACTTCTAGCCCCCCAGAACCTTTTCCCTCACAGACTTTAAACTAGCAGACTAGGGCCCCTTTTTTGCTAGTGTCACAACCATGCCTAAAAATCTTCTACACGATGCTTCAACACCATTAACAACAGAAGCAAGAAGTTTGAACACAGCACTCCAGTAAATGTGCATACTAAGAAGCACATAATTAATCATTTGAAGATGCCTGCATAGGATAAGTACTTACTGGCCCATTGATTAATTCTAGTAGTGATCCTGTTAATAAGACTATCACAATAGTCTTTAGACAAGTTGGAGGAGATTAAGGGGATGCCTAAATATTTAATGGATAAAACACCTTCCTAAAACTCTAAGATGCTAATACTCTGATTCCTAGTATAACTATTAGTCCCATTGAAGAAAACTGAACTTTTAGTTTTATTAGGAATGAGACTTGAACAGTTAACAAAAAAAGTAAGGCCTTTTTTTAGTAATGGTGACAGACTGGATATCACTACTACGGAATTAAAATAAGTCATCAGCAAAAAATAGTTGGGACAACTTGATATTCTTAAACCCCTTATGGTACCTAAAACCATTCCCATCAGCAGTGTCCCTACACATTGTCCTTATAAAATACTCTATGCAAAATACAAAAAGTAATAGGGAAAGGGGATCCCCTTGTCTTAACCCTCTACCTCCTGCTAGACTTGTTCACGGGCCGGGCTCAGGCTGGGTTTAGACGGGCTTGATTTTTTTAAGGTAAGCCCAAGCCCGCCCAAGTCCGGTTCGACCTTTAAATATATTATCCAAACCCGGTTCTAATGTATTATTTTTACGGGTTCGGGCCGGGCTTAGGCGGGCTTATGTTGTTTTTTAAAATATTAGAAGTCCGAGCCTGCCCATAAAAAATCGGCTTTTTTCGGACTCCTGCTCGGGCCCTAAAAGGACGGACCTAGACGGACAGGCCTAGATACCCAGTCCATGAACATGTCTCCCTCCTGCAAAGAAACCAATTGACTCCCCATTCACCATAATGGAATAATGCACTGATCTAATACAAGTCATCACAAGTATTATGAACTTATTAGACAATCTGAGCCCTAAAATGACAAAATAAACTTATCCACTCATAGTTTTAATTTTTATCTAATATACCATAATATTTAAATTTTACCAGTTTGATTCATCATTTTTTTCATCATTGCCAAATATATTTATATCTCATTTTGAACTGATAATATTATTTGTCTGTATGTATAAAATTTATCTTATGTGGTGTATACAATTTTGTGTCATGTCGGCTCCAAATAAGTTGTGGATAAAAATAGTAATTATTTAAAAGATGATGGATCAAATTATATAACATGATTTAAAAATTATAGTATATTTGATAAAAATGTTAAAATTGTGGATTAATAAATTTATTTTGCTTAATTTAATTAATTTATTACCATTATTACATCAGGTAATTATATTATTTAATATTAAACATATACAAGGTCACATATTATGAAAAATGATATCTGTTTTCATGAGAGAATATCATGTGACGATCTTATAATTGTTTAGATCTATTTTCTTATCTATACTTTTTTATTTTTTTAAATAAATTAATTTATTTTATAGAATTATATAATAACTATCTTCAGTTACATATTTTCTGATATAATTTATCTCTTGAAAATCTCTCGCACTTCATATGTCTTCATCACCACATGCTAAATCAAGGTAATTTCAGTTAATCATGTTATCTGCAGATTAAATCTATCACATTATAACATATTATTAAAATAGTGGCACTATTATAATATTATTATTTAAATGTGTAAAAAGTAGCAAATACCTATGATAGTGCCATTATTTTATTGACGTGTTATAATACGATAGGTTAGTTTACGAATAACATGGTAGACTCAGTTTAACTAAAAATTTCTCAAAAAACAATAAATAATCACATAATATTGGTATTAAAAATGTGGTGGCGGCCCACTGGCGGCTGCGATTTTTTTTAAATCCGGCTGCAAATTTTAATTGACAGTTAATTAACGTTTATCAATATTTTATTAACATGAACGTCATGAGATTGTATAATGCTACTTTTCTGCTACCTAGTTGAAGTATATATAATTCAAGTGTGAATAAACAGTTTATCAATTTGAATTTCTTATTTATTTTTTTCACTTAATAAACTCCAAATGTGAATATTAAATATTAATCCATACAAAACAGTTAACTTTTGAATTTTAATTGTAATTTTTTTATTTGTGGGAGATTTAATAGTACGTGTTAATTGTAATCCATCCTCTTATTAATTAAATGACAAATTTTGCATATAAATAACAATCAAACATGCCAAGAAATTTCACACACTGCCATAAACTTTCCATCAAAAGACAAAAAAAATGCTATCCAAGATTTTATTAGCTCTTTTTTCTCTCATCAACTTAGCCCTAATCCTTCCCTCAACTGGCCAAAACACACCACAGGACTTCCTCAACGCCCATAATGCAGCTCGTAGAGCCGTAGGTGCCGGACTCCCAGCGATGTCATGGGACAACAACCTCGCTGCATATGCTCGAAATTATGCGAATCAACGCATCAATGACTGCGCACTTGAACATTCCAGCGGGCCATACGGTGAGAATATAGCATGGGGACGCCCCGACCTTCTAGGCACTGCCGCCGTGAAGCTGTGGGTTGATGAAAAGGCTTTCTATAACTATAACGCGAACTCTTGTGCACCGGGCGAGCAGTGCGGTCATTACACTCAAGTGGTTTGGCGTAATTCGGTTCGACTAGGGTGCGCTAGGGTGAAATGCACAAATGGTGCTGGAACTTTCATCACTTGTAACTATGATCCTCCCGGCAACTTTATTGGAGAGAGACCTTATAATAATGATCAATCGGCTGATATTTAGTTTTGTATTGTCTATATATGAATAAGCCATTAAAATATTGAGGTTTCAATATAGAAATTCTCAAGTTTTAATTGGAGGATTATGGAAAGATTAAGAAGAATTAATTAATAATATGTATTGTGTCTTTGTTATTTATAAATGCACATTAATAAAAGTTTTTTTTTTTTACATTTTTTTTGCATTTAGTTTGGTGTTACTGATCATATATTTACAAGACTTGCTTAACATACTTTGCTTCATCTATTACAAGAAGCCATGCACATTCGGTATTATTCGGTTCGATAGTGAAATAAGTAAAACCGAATGGTTTACGGCACATATAAATTAAAACCGAACCATAAGTTTAAGACCAATAAACATAAATATGTTATTACCAAAAAACATTGATCGATCCATAGGATTTTTTTTATTTTTAATTCGGGTGTTATGATGTCAAAATTGAGGAATCAAAATTTAAAAAATTTATAAATCAAATTATATAATTTATATGAAAACTTTGAATTTTTACGGTACACATAATCAAATCAATATTTCTTAAACATCCAATTTACATCAATGTTGAATAATTAATAAATATTTTATTTACAAGAACATAAAACGATTATTTTTATTCATACATCTCAGTCTTTATCTAAAAAAAATATCTTTTATTTCTTTCATAACAAAGGCGTTTCAATTTTTTTCTCGTCGCTCATAATTCATACATGTTAAAAGAGCGAAACAAAACAAAATATTTCAAAAACTACACAAATAATATGACTGTTTAATAGTAGAATAACTCAAAATGAAACTACAAAAACGAGCGTTTAAAACCGACTGCCTTTAATTGATGGAAACAAAATATTTCATATTTTAGGAGCAAATCGACATAGTTGTCACTCTTTTTTTTTGAAAAACGTTGGTGCCAAACCAACGTCGTTCCAGTTTAAGTCAAAACGATGTCATGTTTGTGTTCGTCAAAACAACATCGTTTTGGCCTAGACAAGTGTAGTCAAAACAACCAGCCCCTTGTCTTGACGCGTAAAACTTCTAAAATCGAACTAAAAATTTTAATCTATTTCATTAAATTTTAAAATCTATTATCTTCTCTGCTAAATTGTCTTAAAAATTATAATTTTATCCTCAAGTTAAGTAAGGCCGTTTATTTTTGTTTTCATTATTAAATATATCTTATGAAATTGTATTATAATTATCTTAAATTACATATCAAAGATAATTAATATTAATTTACTAATGGTGAGTGATGAGTTTGATAAACTACAACAAATAAGCATTTTTATTATTGTTGTCATGGTTATTGTAATAGTTATTTTTAATATTTTAATTATTAGTTTAAAATTATTTATTCATGATTCGTAAATTAATTTCTTGTGATTGGATAGTCTAAATTTAGAATAATTAATTTATTTATTTTTGTATATTATTGAATTTATTAATGAATTTATACTTAATAAATTATTATTGAGTTGATAATTAATAAATGAATTAAATATATAAATAAAAAATTATTGCTATTGATTTTTATACTTTTAAATTTTCAAAGGACCAAATGGTTTTTAATTTTTTGTAGACTAAATAACATGTCGTTTAGCCTAAAAAATTAAAATCAGATTAAATTTGCCCCCAAGTAAATCACTAGTTCCATCATTGAATATGTATATGTATTATATATAAATTACATAATAGAGATGCTAGTGAATTATGAAAAACCAAAAATATTTTATTTCTATAAAAAAGGCTTCCATTCTCAATCAGAGTCCAAACGCAAATGTCTTCATCATCCCGAACAATCTCTGATCTCAAGCTGCGATAAGTGTTTTTAATTGAACCCCAAACCGAGGATTGAATGTATAGCTGACGAGGGATGCCCGAAATATGCAGGAATCTACTCTAGAGAACTAAAATTGCAAAAACGGATCAATTTAATGTATAGCTCGGGGAGACGAGCTGGTCGTCTCCTCCATTAAGGTGCTCCTTTGTCGGTGTCCGGGAAAAAGGCAACGGTAGACGGTAGCGGAACGAATGTTTTTATTATTGTCATATTGGAATAAAAATAAAGGTTAAGATAAATTGAGTTCTAATTTAATTAAATTTTTAAATTAATTTTGTATTATGATGTTTAATTGAATTTCGATTGGTTCATTGAATTTTGATTTGTTTAATTGAATTTTGATTTGTTTAATTAGGTTTTGAATTTTTTAATGGATTTTCGATTATTTTAATAAACATTTTAATTTTAAATATTAGTTTAATTATTGATATTTAAATGTAGAAGAGGGTGAAAATGGTTAAAAGAATTATAAATATAAAAACGGTAAGTATTTTAAATATTAAAGATGTTTTTGAAATTTTTTATATGTGCCATAACAGAAAAAATCGACGGAGTCAGCGTCCGGTTCAATATGAACCATTTTGGACAACCTCTGAGACTAAAGTGAATCCGCTTCCACCTTAGGATCTTATAAATTTTTTTGATTTGATCTTAAGGCGCTAATATGAGCTTTTTGCCGATTCATAAAAATATGGAAGAGATGAAAATGGGAAGAGATGAATATAAAATTTGGAGGAAAGCAAACCATAAAAGTATGGATTAGTATAAAACTTAAATTAGAAAAGGTTGATAATATTGTAATTATTTTTTTTAAAGAGAAAATGATATACTTTTTTCTAATTAATTATCTTATATGAATATTATTTTTATAAGTTAAAAAATGTCAATGCACATTAAGGGTGACGGGAACAAAATAAATAAGAAAGATATCACTGAGGAAGAATGAAATTATAAATTCAAAATTATTGTGGATTTATCAAGCCCTAATGCCTTAAAAAAATTCCGGTCTTTTAACCATTTTTCAATTCTAAGCCGACGTTGAAAACTAATCAATTTTATTCTATTTCGCATTTTATCTTTTCAATTGTACCCTGAAATATTAAATTGACGTATTTTTTATTTGACAAAAATTTAAAAACGTTCTCCATGTATAAGATATATTAATTGTATGTGTTTAAAATTTATTTAGATTTAATTAAATAATTAAAAATTTAAATTAGTTTTAATTTGATTATGATTTTTAGTTAGTTTTTAAAAATAAAGAAGTTGTTTGTAATTTTTTGAATGAAAATGAATTTAATTTTATCTTTAAACTTAGGTAATTGAATGATTTCATCATTTAAATAAAAAAATTGACAAAAATTAAAAAATTGGAATACAATTAAAACGATAAAATGCAAAATAAAATAAATTTCAACGTTAAAATAGGATTGAAAAAAGGCTAAAAAGTCAAAAACAAATTAAGACATTAGGCCATTTATGAATACAAAAAGATTACTCTAGTCTAATAACTTTATAATTTATATTAATTATATTTAAATCAATCTTTGAATTTATGTCTATGATAATTAGTATATAATTGAAGAAAATATTATATAAATCTAGAAAATTATTTATTTTATTTTATAAGAGTTTATAATTATTATTTTGTAATTCCACAACTTGATTTCTTTTTATTTCTTGACCATGCAAGAAAATTTACTTTTTATTACGTGGATTAGGGATTTTAGCTCTAAGAAATTTGAGGTTTCTATAGAAAACTCAATAAATTACTCAACTTGTACACTACACATAAAAGAAACTTATCAGTCATGCGGGTGACATACGCAGTGGCGGCTTCAATCTACGATCTAATTAAATTGCAATGAAAAGGCCAAATTGTTTTTGATAAATGAAAAAAGAAATAGTCAGTCTATTGCATTGTTTGTGTACCGAATAAATTACATTATAATACGCTATTAAAATAATAAAAATCTTATAATATAATTATTAAACTCTATACACATTCATTAATTATAATATTGTTATTATTTTAATAATATATATTATAATATAATTGGCTCGGTTTTTAAATAATATAGGCGGACTGAATTTATTTAGAAATTGCTCATAAAAAAGAACTCCAATACCCACTTTATGTGTCTCTATCAGCACGTGACAACTTATTTTTCATGAATATTTTCCAAAACAAGTAATAATCACATAATAATGGGGTAAATGATTCTGAAGATACTGAATTTTCGAATTTTTTCATTTCAGTCATAAAACTATTTTTTTTATTTTAATCACTAAATTTTCATTTTTTTTTCATTTTAGTATCTTCCAACCAAAAATGCTTAGGTGGTAGCCGGAATTAATTTTTTTTAATATGAAAACTTGCCATATATGCATTATTTGATTTAAAAAGTTATTTTCAAAGTGAAATTATATATGTGATAAATTTTCAAAGTAAACTTATAGAATCCGGTAGTCACATGTCAATTTCCGGCTGCAACCTAAGTATTTTTAGTATGAAATACCAAAATGAAAAAAATGAAAGTTCAGTGATAAAATGAAAAAAAAATAGTTTAGTGTCTGAAATGAAAAAACTCGAAAGTTCAATGATGATTAGAATTAAAAAAATGGTATTGAATATATGGTGACGGCTACAAATTTTCATGGATATATGATATGTTTATCAATTCTTTATTGACATGGATCTTTAATGGTACAATGCTATTTTTATGCCCCCCACTTGAAGTAAATAATTGAAGTGTGAAACCATTAATCGATTTAAACTTCTTTCACTTAAAAAATTCCAAATTATCTCATGTTTGTTTAGTTTGTGTGAAAATAAGAGAAAATTGAAGGGCAAACCAAAAATCTTGTAAGTATAAATTAACCTATTTAAAAAAAACAGTCGGAGTCACTAAAATTATAGCCAATTTGTAATATTTTAAAGTTTGGTAATTAAATTTAAAATATAAAAAACACTATAACTTCCATAATTAATTTATTTTTATTTCTTGCTGTTGGTGAAAATACGCAAGCGTACGTATGCCAACTTGTAATACAGACTGCGAAGTCCGAATATCGTACCCACAGAGAAAGCTTCTAAAGACAACCAGTTAGGAAACTCGATTCGAATTGCCAAAAATATATTTGAATGTTGTTATTAAACTAAGTAAACTGAAATAACAATTATGGATAAAATTAACTAAAGCTGTAACAAAAATAAGGTTTTAACAATAATGGGAAGAACATGGATTATTAACTTTCATTATGCTGTTTAATCGGATTGGAATATGGATTTGGTTGTTCTACTAAGGTTCAGGCTAAACGTAAGCACCTAAAATTCTCTCTCAAGCAATTGCAGGAAAAAACAGACAACAAACTAGTAACAGGCTAATTACTCACTCTCTCACAATGATTAACCTAAATTACTAATCAATTAATGTTTATGAAGTAAACCCTAAGAACACGTACTCGTCAATTCACTCTCGCGCAATTAACTCCTACGTTCTTAATTATGTTGGTCTATCCCAGTTTTACTCTCTCGAGCTAAAACCAAAACACAGGACAATGAATACATTGGCCAAATAAATTCAGGCGTTAAGAACAATAATTAAAACATAGTAATAACAACAACCCACAATTCCAATTCGTTTAAACAGACATAAATCCCATTAATAATCCCCAGTGAAGGGTTTAGCTACACATATTCAAAGAAAGTTCAACAACAATATAATAAGAATTCATGGCTGAATAAGAAACAATAATAATTAATCTCTCAATAGTTATCGTACCTTAATCGACAATAATCCCAAAACAATGATGAAGAAAATCCAGAATACAAGCTAAAACGATGAACGGTAATCAAAAGTTAAACTAAACTAATGTAAAATTAATGGCTAATGTGGCGAATTAAGCGAACCTTCCTTCAATGTCTTAATGCGGTATTTATATGTCTTTTGGCTCAGAGAATATCTTTAGGCCGAGTTTAAGTGAAAACCCATAAGTGCCCTCGAGTTTGGTGGTGTTTGGCAATGTTTCGGGGCATTTTTGTCAAAAATAGGTCGCAGGAACCTCAAATTCACGTTCGTGCACTTTGGTGCACGTTCGTGCACATTTTGTTAATTCTGGGGGTGCACGTTCGTGCTCCATAAGTACACGTTCGTGCACTCTAACACTTAGCCAATTTTTCACTTTTTTCTTCAGTTTCGCCTTCAATTTCCCTTCGGCCAAAGTACACGTTCGTGCACTTTAGGTTACACGTTCGTGCACTTTTTCTGCTGCACAACTGTCAACTTCAAAAGGTCATAACTCGGTGTAAAAACGTCGAAATGAGTCGATTCTTGATTCTATGGAAAGCTTAGGATGTCTACTTTATTTCTTTAGAAGAACATAAAGTCGATTGAAGTCTCTAAGTATTCCAAAATCTTCAATCAATGAAGAGGGGTCAATTTCACAAGTGGAAACTTGTGCTCTCGGCGCCTATTTTCATCGGATTTTCGCACAACTTTTCTCAAAACTTCAATTATGATCCAAATGGCTTTCAAATGGCTTGAATATCATGAAAAACTCCCGCATTATACCTGAAATGCTCATACACAAAAATGAGTACAAATAAGCTCAAAACCAACGTCAAATGCACATATATGACATATAAAACACATAGAATATAGGAGTATTTCTACTCCTATCACTTGCTGATGCATGAAATAGTGGCGTAACCAAAATTCTGTTTCAGGAGGATCAATGTTTTGTTGATTAATTATTTTCAAAATAAAACAAACGATATGTCGTTTGTGTAGAATTATACAGCTCAGCAGTTCATCTAGAAGCATCTAGATGTTTTTCCTCCTCAATTCTGTTACAACGGTCCCTGACACTTTTATTCCTTTTTCTTGTACTGCTGTATAGCTGAGCTAGCGTAGATATTTTCTTTCTTTTTTAGATAGCAAGTTTTACTTCGTGTATATATAGACAATTAGTTGTAATTAAAAGATAGTGAAATATATTATCAAGGTATCTTTTCAGACCTTGTTTTACCATTGAATTGTTCAGTTTGACTATTTATAATTATTTAATGAGTCAAACGATGTGCTATTTAACTTGTTTTTTTATAAAACTAATGATGTTTAAAATAATTATTATATAATTCTATAAAATACATTGAAAAAATTAACTCAATGAGAATGAAATTATAATATTTTGAATAATTGAATTGAAAATATAACGAGTTCTAATAATTAGGTGGGATGATTGAAAAGTAATTTGAATTATTTGTATTTGATTGAAAATAATTCAAATTACTTATGAAATAGTGGAGTAACATAAGTGATCCCATCAACCACAATCTCAGTAATAATCTTCTCTGTAAATGGCTTTGGAAGCTTCGAACGGATAATAGCTCTCTATGGTTTTTTGTGATTATTAATAGCTGTTCTATCCAGTCCTGGCATGATTTGGAATCGTGCAATGTCAAGCTTTTATCGCATCTTTGGAAAGGTATTCATAAATATTGTATCTCTAACTCTCAAATTTGGGTGTTATTTAACCAAAGTATTTCAGTAAAATTGGGGAGTGGTGATTCGGTTAGCTTTTGGTTGGATTTTTGGTTGGGAGATTCTTGTCTTGCTACTCGTTTTAGTAGGCTCTTTTCCTTATCTAGGCTTAAAACAGCCTCGGTTCGGAATTTTCTGCATCAGATAGAGAGCAGTGAGAGCAATGACAGGTCATTAAATCATGGAAGGCGGTCCTCTTTGAGCTGGAGACGTCGGCTTAGAGTGGGTGAAAAAGAGCAGCTTGATCTTTTATTTAAGGAAATTGCCGAGTTGGAGAGGAATTGTGATAGCAAGGATGATTTCTATTGGTTGGGTAAACTTAATAATTTCAAGGCCAGGGACATTTCTTTGTTAATTCAGCAGCACAGTGCTTCTCAGATTATTCATTTGAGAGGAAATCTATCCTTCACTTCAATATGGAAATGGAGACTTCCTCCAAGAATTCAGTTTTTCACTTGGTTAGTTGTTCGAAACAGAATTTTCTCTAATGCTTCTTTAGTTTCTAGAGGTATTTTGAGTCGAAATCAAATTGGTTGTTCAGCTTGCGGTTGGGAGGAAACGAGTATTCATATTATTTGCCATTGTTCTTTTGCTTGGAAATTTTGGTGCCTTATTTTGAATAAATGTGATATTGTCTGGGTTCCTCCGCCTTCAATTGATCTCTTCTTCGACTTATGGACTTCTTTATCGAATTCTTCTCATAAGGATCTTTGGCGTCTAGTTTGGTTTTTCGGTATTTGGGGTCTCTGGAAAGCTCGCAATGATAGAGTGTTCAACGATTTGGAGGTTTCATATGAGTCTCTAGCTTATTCTTGTATTTGTAAGGCGGTTCAGTTTTTTATCGCTTTTCATCCGCATTTTCCATATTCGGGAAACAATGTTTTTAGATGTTTGGATAATTTTGTAGTCCCTTGATTGATCTATTTTTGGATCTTTTGCCTCCCACACCTTGTGGTTGTGCCTATTTTAATCCATCATTTATCTAAAAAAAAAAAATATAACCCCTCAAGTTCAAATAATATGAGGGAATCTCAATCACTAAGATGAACTATAGAGATTTGAATTTTTCATATTTGGGTTCTGAAAAATAAATTAATTAATCAAGTTATAGTTATTTTCATTAGACATTAGAGAAACTTGATTATCGCCATGCTGGTGACTCAGTGACTTCAATTGAGAGTCTAAATTGCCAGTGCTCTTCTAGTACAATGGTAATAGCCATAGACATATTAGTAAGAGGTTTTGTGTTCGAGTTTTACTCCCTCCTCTTTAATTATAAAAAAAATGAGGGTCTAAATGATAATATAAACATAAAAATTATAATCAATCAGCACAACAGTTTAAATTATTAAAGAAAATTTTAACTATAATTTTATTTTCTCTAAAAAGAAAAATTATTTTATCATATGTAAAAGGAATGACTGTAAATTAGTTGAAATAAATTTTTTAATTTCATGAATTTACCTTATGTAATATGTATACATTTGTTGGAAAGAAAAATGAAATATTGTTGGTAAAAATACGCAAGCGTACGTATGCCAACTTGTAATACAGACTGTGAAGTCCGGATATCGTACCCACAAGGAAAGTTCTAAAGACAACCAGTTGAAAGACTCGATTTGAATAGCCGAAAAGACAAATATTGTTTGTTTTGTAATTAAAAGACAGATATTGACAATTGTAATTTAAAGTAACTAAAGCTGTAATTCAAACGGTGTTTTAACAATAATGAGAAAAGCAGGGATTATTAATCTTTGTTATGCTGTTTATTTAATTTGGGTTATGAATTATATTGTTCTGATATGGTTCGGACTAATCGGAAGCACCTAAAATTCTCTCTCGAGCAATTGCAGGCAAAAACATAAAACTAATGGATAATAGGTTAATTACTCACTCTCGCACAATGATTAACCTAATTACTGATTAATTGAATGATTATGAAGTGAATCCTAAGAACACGTATTTGTTAATTCACTCTCGCACAATTAACTCCTACGTTCTTAACTATGTTGGTCTATTCCAATTTTACTCTCTCGAGCTAAAATTAGAACAATTGGCAAAGACTAAGTGATCAATTCAGGCTAGGCATTAAGTACAATAATTAAGAACATATCAAGAACAAAAACCCATAATTCCGATTTAACTAAACAGACATAATTTGATTAATAATCCCCAACGATGGGTTTAACTACACATAATAATAAAAATACTAAAAATAATCATTAAAGAATTCATACTAAGATTGACATAAAATACTGAATATGAAATTGATAATAATCGTACCTTGTTCGACAATAAACTAATGATAATCGATAACAGAATAATGAAGAAACGATGAATTCAATAATCGACTGATAAGAAAAACTCTAATCTAGGGTTTATGTTTAATCAAAAATTAAGCGAACCCTTGTTCCATGTTACAAACTAGTATTTATACGGCTCCCGAAACTAAAAACTGATATTAGGTCGAAATAAGTGAAAACCCAGAAGTACCCTCGTGTTTCACGGCTTTTAGAACTCATTCGGGGGTATTTTTGTCAGTTGAGTCGCACAGTTGAAGTGAGTGTGCGATCGGGTATAAGAGTGTGCGATCGGGTATAAGAGTGTGCGATCGCACACTCCTTCACTTGGCCAAAATGCCAATTTCTTTGATTTGCTACTGCCTCCTCTTGCTTTGCTCGCACACCACTTCAACACTGAGTGTGCGAGCGGGTAAGTGTGCGAACGGGTAGGGAGGTGTACGAACGCACACCTCCTGACTTGGCCATTTCTTCATTTTCTTCCAATCTTCAAATTAGCTCCTGTATCCTCCATTTAGCTCGCACACTGGTTTGTCATCAAGTGTGCGAGCGGGTTGCTCCTCACTTGGCCCCAAAATGACATTCTTCGATTCCGCATATCGCTTGTTCGCACTCTTTGACCCCGGAACTTCTAGAAAACACCAAAAACGCTCCAAAAGTCGCCATATTTGCATTTTTCTCCTGAAACACTCAAAATGATAATAAGCCACTAATAACTTAAAAAACGACAACTAAAATGCAAATAATGACTCCGAAAACAACCTATAAATAGGGGTATTTCTACTCCCATCAAACATCCTCACACTTACCTTTTGCTTGTCCTCAAGCAAATACAGAATCATGCTACAGTGTCAAATGTCATCAGTTGTCAGAATTAAAGAAATCAAAGTGTGTTAATCCTCCCTCAACAATGAACCAATCAAGATATGTTTTTGAACCAAGCAACAACAATGTGAAAAAAATCATCAAATAACCAAGACAATTTCTACACATGATTTACCCGCACCGAGATTACTTTGATGAATTCCTTCAAACACGGTTTCAAAATCACATTGGTCAAACTGACAGTCCACAAAAGACAAAAACAATGGTCAAGAAACTTCAAGCAATTGAGCAACATCCCAAATTTGTATAGTAAAATCACCAAGTACTCCTCACTAGGCATTCTCTCGCACACAAGTGTTTAAGGGTAATCACTGAAACTCTCATGCCTAGACATGCAATTCTACCATAAGTTTGCCAATAGTCCACAATTCCACTACCAATTAAATCAAATAAAAAGAATCAAAATGGACTTTTCATGGGTTGTAACGGGGATTAGGTTAAGGTGTGATACGGATAAACAACATGGGTAATGTGACTTGACAAACTTAACAAATGTCACAAGGAACAAACATTTAAAGTTTCAAGCTCGAACAAACTTTTAATCTCTTTTTCTTTACTTTTCATGCCTTAAGTTCACAATTATTTTTCTTTTTCTTTTTTTCTTTTAAGCTCGATTTTTCTACTTTTTTTTTCTTTTTTTTTTCTTTTTTTTTCATTCGCTTTCTTTTTTTTCTTTTTCTTGCTTTCTTTTCCTGAACTTTTTCGAGGCATACTGCATATTTAGTACAAGAGATAATCAACTACAAACACAAGCTTAGGGTGTTTACCATCCTCACACTAGTTCCTTTAACACTTATTCAATTTGTCAAGTCAATGGGTAGAAAGAGGTAAATGAGAAAAGGTAAATGTGTAAAATTAGGTGTATCAAAAATAAGGCTAAGGCTCAACTTGGGTTATCTAGGATAATTGGGTAGGCTATTTCAAGTGGTCTAAAGAAATGGGTATTCCTACATGCCATTTATCATTTTCAATTTATTCAACCAATCATGCAATTTTACTACGGACACATGGCAAATTCTAGAGAATTAACATGCATTGACTCACACCACAACAAATGAGACATAAAAAATAATATGCTCGATATGGCTCAAAATCTCTCACAAATTGGGGTCAACACTAGGTGATTTGTTACATATACAAACTTGTTCAAATTGCTCAAAATTTTTGTTTTTTCAGAATATTGTTCCTATCAAGATTTTCATGCCAAAATTTGCAATGATTAAAAGAAAATCGAGCTTTTCAGAATACAAAATTTCATCCCAGTCCTGCTAAGTCATGTTAGCTAAAGGCTTTGTTATTTAAAAGTTTTTTTTTTCACATTCCATTGTTTAACAACAAAAACACAATTAACCAACTCATTGCAAAGGGAGAAAAGCAACACAATTATTTCAAAAATTCTGACATGACATTACTGCAGCAATAATAACAAGGACAAAACGCAAAGTAAGCCTGAACATGTCTGTACTATCAAAATAACAAACATACACCCCACGGGTTCACCATATCAATACATAAACATAACAAAAACAAGGGAAATCCTAAAACAATGAAAACATAAACATAAAGAAAAAGCAAGAGTTTTCTCCCCTCCCTCACACTAAAACATGCATTGTCCCCAATGCATCAAAAATAGATAAAGCATGAAAAGCGGAAAATAAAGTGAAAGGGATAAAAGGAAAAACTCTAGATGTCCTCCGGTGGTGGTGGTGAGTAGGCTGGCGATGGATAGTCGCCCTCCGGGTGCGTGGCACGCATATGTACCCTCTGCATGCGGAAATGCTCGCGCTGCTCTTCATGCATTCTTCTCACTCTGGACTCCACCTCACGCTGTCTGTGCTCCATCTGCAGTCGCCATTCGGTATCACTCTGTGGCTGTACCGGTACCTCGCGAGGTACCCCAGTAGCCCGTGCCTCCAACTCCTCCTCTCGAATGGTCTGATCTCTGGCAGCTCCAGGATGATCATAAGCCTGTCTGTGCGCTAACCCCAGACGTCGCACTGTCGCCGTACCTCTCTCATCTACCTCCTGAAGCTTGCCGTTCTTGTCAAGCAATGCTGTGGCCTTCAAATGCTTCTTGCTGAACCATACAGGTTCGATTTTATCGAGCGCCTTGCACTCGTCCTCTGTATATGCTTCAACTTCAATAGCAATGGCTCTGACGATGTTACCCATTCCCAAACACCGTTCTTTCCCTTTCCTGCTATTCATATCAAGCAACATCGAGAAAATGCGAGATCCCATGTCTATCGCAGGTGCCTCAGGATGAAGTAAGCTGTTCAGCACAAAAAGATCACCCCTAACCACTTTGTTTGATTCCAAACGCCCGCAAACAGTCTCAGCATACCACTTGTGCATAAGATAAATAGCTGGATCCTTGATCGCTTTAGTCTTCGCGGTTCTTGTATTGAACTTCTTCTGACCACTCAGGTCTGCCCAGATGGCATCTTCATCAAACTGAGCTGGTATCTCACGCAAACCCCTTCTCTGTGTCTCAAATAGGCGCTTAATCTCGGCCACAGTGAGGGAATACTCCTGACCCTTGAGTCGAAATGACAGAGACCCTACTCCTGGTTCTGGTTGATGCACTGTAGTGAAGAACTCCACTGCAATCTCAGGAATAAAGTCATGACTGAAATCTGCGACAGTGTCTAATCCCCAACGATCGAGATGGTCCCTGATCGCGTCATCTAACCCGAGAGAATCTAACACCTCAAAATCAAATGCCCTAGCCGGAATAATCTTTCGTTTCGCCACGCACTGATACAACTCACCCTCTTCCTCAGACCAAATGTCAAAAGGACAACCATAATTATCTTTCAAATTCACCCGTTCATCCTCGTCACTCGACGAATCCGCTGCCCTAGATGGACTACCTATCTGAACCCTAGGCATAGTTGCTATCTGAATTGACGTAATGGAGTAACGATGAACAAAGAAGTGGACTTACTGCTTTGGATGAAATTCTGCCCTAACCCTTGTTGTTTGGAGCTGAGATGTTGATGGAGGTGGTGTCCAGATGCGGTGGTGGTTGTTCGGCAGCAGCGGTGGTCAGCAGCTGTGGTGGTTGTGGCGGTGTGGAGAGAAACGCCGGCGATAGTGGAGAAAGGCGTTGATGATTTCGGCTGTGGTGACAGTGAGGGGTGGGCGATGGTAGATAATGGTGGTGGTGAGCTTGAACGGTGGTGGTGGGCTTGAACGGTGGTGGTTGTTCGGCAGTTAGGGTTTTGTTCTGTGTTCAATTTTTCTCTTTTTAGGACTGATAAACATGAGAGCCCCGTTTAATTGAACTCCAAAGCTGATGTGGCACCCCATATAATTGGCAGTGTGCGAACGGGTTCAGAAGTGTGCGTTCGCACACTGCCAAATTATAGTGTGCGAACGGGTCACATAGTGTGCGTTCGCACACTATGGCTTTTCTGCAGCATTTCTGAAATTCCTACCATACCTGCACAGCACGAAACACCACTACCGGGATCAATCTGAATTAAAAAATGAAAATTAACTACGGCATAAAATTAAACTAACATGCAAGAAATGTAAATGATTTGGAATGTAATCCAAATACCGCTTGTTTATGGTCACTAGCGTTGACCGTGTGATACTCACTCAGTTTGGAGCATCGAGAGTGTAGCACTCTCGTCCTTCATCCGTCAATGGGCCTAAGTACGGTTTGCACCGCTGACCATTGACTTTGAAAATCTCTCCGCTTGCGTTTTCTAGCTCAATTGCACCATGCTCAGCTACGTGTCGCACTTTGAAAGGTCCGCTCCATCTCGACTTCAGTTTACCAGGAAATAGACGCAGCCGAGAATTATACAGTAGCACATGACTGCCTTCTGTAAACTTCTTTGGCACAATATGAGCATCGTGCCATTTCTTGGTCTTTTCCTTGTATAACTTCGCATTCTCATATGCTGACAAGCGAAACTCATCAAGCTCGTTTAGCTGCAGAAGGCGCTTTTGCTTCGAAAGCCTGGAGTCAAAGTTAAGCTCCTTAATAGCCCAGTATGCGCGATGCTCAAGCTCCAGAGGCAAATGACATGCCTTTCCATAGACCAGTCTGTAAGGGGACATACCGGTTGGCGTTTTAAATGCCGTTCGATATGCCCATAGCGCATCACCCAACTTCTGAGACCAGTCCTTACGAGAACCATTGACCGTCTTTTCAAGGATGCGCTTCAACTCTCTGTTGGACACCTCGACCTGTCCACTTGTCTGGGGGTGATATGGGGTTGCCACTCTATGATAAACGTTGTATTTCTTCATCAGTGCGGTAAAGTGCCGATTGCAGAAATGTGAACCCCCATCACTGATGATCGCCCGTGGTACACCAAATCGATTTATCAACTTCTTCAAGAACGCTATGACTACCTTTCCATCATTAGTAGGTAAAGCAGCTGCTTCCACCCATTTCGACACATAGTCGACACAAACCAAGATGTAAAGGTTGCCACAAGACATAGGGAATGGTCCCATGAAGTCGATACCCCAGACGTCAAAAATCTCCACCTCCTGAATGGAAGAGAGAGGCATCTCATCGCGCCTAGAAATATTGCCTGTCCGCTGGCATCTGTCACAGTGTTGCACGAAGTCTCTCACATCTCTATACAATGTAGGCCAGTAAAAGCCACTTTTTAGTACCCGTGCTGCTGTCCTTCCCGAAGCATAGTGACCCCCATAATCTGAAGAATGACACTGAGTCATAATAGCCAACATTTCTTCCTCTGCGACACACCTCCGGATCATCTCATCTGCACAAACTCGGAATAGATATGGCTCATCCCACAGATAGCGCTTAACATCAGAGAGGAATTTCTTGCGCTGGTGATTGCTCATGTCAGGAGGCATAATGTCCGCTGAGAGATAGTTGGCGAAGTCTGCATACCATGGATTCATCGTCTCCTTAATGAGCATAAGTGCCTCATCAGGAAACCGCTCATTTATGACTTCGCCTTCTATTACTGGCTCGGGAACCTCTAACCGCGACAAGTGGTCTGCTACCACGTTCTCCGTGCCCTTCTTGTCTCTGATCTCCAGATCAAACTCTTGCAGGAGCAAGACCCACCGAATCAACCTAGGCTTTGCATCTTGCTTGGCAAAAAGGTATCGCAGCGCAGCATGATCAGTATAAATGATAACCTTTGAGCCAAGTAGATACTGCCTAAATTTATCTAGTGAAAACACTACAGCTAGCATTTCCTTCTCCGTGGTAGTGTAGTTCAGCTGAGCTCCTGTTAAAGTGCGACTCGCATAATAGATGACATGTAGCTTCTTGTCCTTCCTCTGCCCCAGAATGCTTCCCAACGCCTGATCGCTCGCGTCGCACATGATCTCAAAGGGCAGATCCCAATCCGGACTAGAGATGACTGGGGCAGTGACCAGTGCTTCCTTTAACCTGAGAAAAGAAGCTAAACAGGCATCAGTAAACAAAAAGGGCGCGTCCTTGACAAGTAAGGTAGTCAAAGGACGCGCTATGGAAGAAAAGTCCTTGATGAATCTGCGATAAAAACCTGCGTGCCCGAGAAAGGCACGGACTCCCTTCATTGTGACTGGAGGTGGTAGCTTCTCAATCACCTCTGTCTTTGCCCTGTCAACCTCAATACCTTCTCTAGATATCTTGTGCCCTAAAACAATGCCTTCTTCCACCATGAAGTGGCATTTTTCCCAATTCAGCACTAGATTTGTCTCCTCGCATCTCTGCAGGACCCGGTCTAAATTACGAAGACAACACTCGAAGGAGTCTCCAAAGACTTAAAAGTCGTCCATGAATACCTCCATGATGTCTTCGATCATATCATTAAAGATCGAAGTCATGCACCTCTGAAACGTAGCAGGCGCATTGCAAAGGCCGAACGGCATGCGGCGGTAGGCGAAAGTGCCATATGGACAAGTAAAGGTAGTCTTCTCTTGGTTCTCTGGGAAGATAATGATCTGATTGTACCCAGAGTAACCATCCAGAAAACAGTAAAACGCATGTCCTGCCACTCGCTCTAGCATCTGATCAATAAAAGGAAGCGGGAAGTGATCCTTCCTAGTTTCAGCATTCAGCTTCCTGTAGTCAATGCACACTCGCCACCCAGTAACCGTGCGAGTAGAAATCTGTTCCCCTTTCTCATTCTCTACAACTGTCATCCCGCCTTTCTTCGGCACACACTGAATTGGGCTCACCCATGAACTATCAGAGATGGGATAGATGATGCCCGCATCAAGTAGCTTCACAATCTCCTTGTGAACCACCTCCTTCATGTTAGGGTTCAGCCGTCTCTGTCTCTGCGCAGATGCCTTAGACTCATCCTCTAAATGAATCTGATGCATCACTACTGAAGGGCTGATCCCTCTGATATCCGAGATCTGCCACCCAATAGCCAAGATACGTCCCTTGACTACATCAATGACCCTCTGCTCTTGCTTCTTGGTGAGCTTGTTGCTGATGATAATAGGCAAAGTGCCATCAGCTCCCAAGAAAGCATATCGCAAGTGTGCAGGCAAAGTCTTGAGCTCCACTTTTGGTGGCTTCTCTGAGGAGGGAGGAGTGATGTGCTTGCTTTTCAACAGTGGTTCGAGGACTGGTTCCTCTAAGTACTCCTCCCTTTCATTCGGCATAGACTGCAGGATGGCATTGTTTTCTGCCAGTTGTTCTTCCACTAACTCATCCACCATGTCTACCCGCATGCATTCACCTCCAGAATTTGGATGGCGTGTGATCTTTCTCATGTCAAACTCAACGCTCTCATCCCCAATTCTCAGAGTCAGCTTTCCATCATGAACATCGATAAGAGCTCTGCCAGTATTTATGAATGGTCGCCCCAATATCATCGGGCACTCCTTGTCCGCTGCGTAGTCAAGGACAACAAAATCCACAGGGAATATGAATTTGTTGACCTTCACTAAGACATCCTCCACAATCCCATGTGGCTTTTTCAGAGAGTGATCCGCTAGCTGCAACATCATCGGCGTGGCCTGTACCTGTTGATCACCAAACATACTACGAAAAAGGGATAAGGGCATCAAATTAATACTAGCACCTAAATCGCAAAGGCAATTGACAGATTGCATGTTACCGATAGTACAAGGGATAGTGAAACTCCCTGGATCCTTAAGCTTAGTCGGTAGACTGCTCAGTATGATTGAGCTGCAGTTTTCTGTCATCGGTACTGGTCCCTCTGCATCCCAACTCCGCTTGTTGGTGATGATCTCCTTGAGAAACTTTGCATAGTGCGGCATCTATCTCAATGCGTCTGCCAGACTGATGTTAATCTGTAGCTTCTTGAAAGTTTCAAGAAATTTGTGAAACTTCCAAGTGTCCTGCGGCTTCTTCACTCTGTGTGGGAATGGCACCTTTGGCACAAAAGGAGTTGGTGGAGGTGGTTTAGCAACTACCTTTTCAGGCTCGCCACCCTCACACTGTTCCTTTTCCGCCTCAACTGTAGCACGTCCTGCATATGGATCATCCAGTGCTTTCCCACTTCTCAACTCAATAGCCTTGAGATGCTCTCTGGGGTTTTCCTCAGTAGTGGATGGTAAACCCCCCTGACTTCTGCTTTGCAGTGCTTTAGCCATCTGCTGATTCTGCACCTCAAGGTTATGAATTGTAGCAGCATGATTTTTAAATGTTTGCTGCGTCTCGGCATCCTTCTTCATCATCATCTCCATCAATTTATCAAACTTGCTGTGGAGAGACTCGCCTTGCTCTCTTTGTTGGAAGCCAGGAGGATGCTGCGGTCGGTTGTTCTGATGTTGGAAATTCCCTTGATTTTGAAAGTTCCCTTGATTCTGGTAGTTGCCCTGATTGTGTTGTGGCCTCTGTCCGCCCTGAAAGCTCGGACCTGCCTGATTGTTGGCATTACCCCCATTGTCCTTCCATGAGAAATTCGGGTGATTCCTCCATCCTGGGTTGTAAGTGGAAGCGTATGGATCATTGCCCTGTCTTTGCCCTCCCACAAAATTAACTTGTTCATTGTTAGGCTGACCCCATACAGAACATTCATTCGACATATGACCATGCTCCCCACATACCTCGCAGTTACTCTGAATGGCAGCTACACTGTTAATATTAACTCCTGCAGCCTGCCGTGTAAGAAAATCCACTTGATTTTGCAATGCTGCAGTCTTCGATTTTAAAGCCTCCATTGCAGAATCAGCGGTAACTGACATAACTCCTCTCTGCGCAGGTGCCTTCGCCCTTTCAGATGGCCAAAAACAGCCATTTACTGCCATCTCGTCTAACAGATCGAATGCTTCATCCGCCGTTTTTCTCATCAGAGATCCTCCTGCGCCTGCGTCAATCGTGCTTCTCCCCAGTTCAGTTGCTCCATTATAAAAGGTTTGGATCAGATTCTCCCGAGTGATGTTATGATGCGGAACTTGCCTCTGCATCTCCTTATAGCGCTCCCACGCTTCATGAACTGATTCTCCATCAAGTTGCTGATAGAGCATAATATCCCTGGTCAGCTTTGCAGTCTTTGCCATGGAGAAATACTTGTGCAAGAACGCTTTCGCCAAATCAGCCCAAGTATTAATGCCTGCGCTAGGTAGAGCGTGAAGCCATTGTTTCGCCTTGTCCCTCAGAGAAAATGGAAACAGGCGAAGCCATACCTCGTCGTCAGTCATGTTGTTCATCTTGAATGTGCTACATACTTCCAAGAAGTTTGCAAGATGTGCGTTAGGATCTTCCCTAGGCAACCCATAGAACTGGCAGTTATCCTTCAACAGCTGAATGACACTCGTCTTGATCTCATAATGGGTAGTCGGCACAGGATGTGCAAAATAGCCATGGGTGTTGTTTCCCACATTTGGCTGAAATATTTCCATCAGCGTTTTCACTCGAGGCCCTTCATTGTTCTGTCCTTGAGCATTCTGCGGATTCTGCTGATTTTGATTCTGCGGGATCACTCGATTATCACCCGCATTGTTGAATCCAGGAGGAGCATCGTTTTCGTTCTCCATGTTGAGATTCCTTTGAGTTGAGTGTGTTGCTTTTCTGACACTTCGCTCAAAGGTAATGAGGTCTTGTTGAAACGGTTCTAACGGTAATCCTTTGCGTCGTGTATTATGCATACACTAAGAGAAGGGTACCTGAAACAACAAAATCAACAAACCACACGCGTAAAACAAGAAAAATAAAGACTAAAACAAGCCAAGCAATCTCAACTTAGTTGTTGAAGAAAAAACTTTCCCCGGCAACGGCGCCAAAAACTTGTTGGTAAAAATACGCAAGCGTACGTATGCCAACTTGTAATACAGACTGTGAAGTCCGGATATCGTACCCACAAGGAAAGTTCTAAAGACAACCAGTTGAAAGACTCGATTTGAATAGCCGAAAAGACAAATACTGTTTGTTTTGTAATTAAAAGACAGATATTGACAATTGTAATTTAAAGTAACTAAAGCTGTAATTCAAACGGTGTTTTAACAATAATGAGAAAAGCAGGGATTATTAATCTTTGTTATGCTGTTTATTTAATTTGGGTTATGAATTATATTGTTCTGATATGGTTCGGACTAATCGGAAGCACCTAAAATTCTCTCTCGAGCAATTGCAGGCAAAAACATAAAACTAATGGATAATAGGTTAATTACTCACTCTCGCACAATGATTAACCTAATTACTGATTAATTGAATGATTATGAAGTGAATCCTAAGAACACGTATTTGTTAATTCACTCTCGCACAATTAACTCCTACGTTCTTAACTATGTTGGTCTATTCCAATTTTACTCTCTCGAGCTAAAATTAGAACAATTGGCAAAGACTAAGTGATCAATTCAGGCTAGGCATTAAATACAATAATTAAGAACATATCAAGAACAAAAACCCATAATTCCGATTTAACTAAACAGACATAATTTGATTAATAATCCCCAACGATGGGTTTAGCTACACATAATAATAAAAATACTAAAAATAATCATTAAAGAATTCATACTAAGATTGACATAAAATACTGAATATGAAATTGATAATAATCGTACCTTGTTCGACAATAAACTAATGATAATCGATAACAGAATAATGAAGAAACGATGAATTCAATAATCGACTGATAAGAAAAACTCTAATCTAGGGTTTATGTTTAATCAAAAATTAAGAGAACCCTTGTTCCATGTTACAAACTAGTATTTATACGGCTCCCGAAACTAAAAACTGATATTAGGTCGAAATAAGTGAAAACCCAGAAGTACCCTCGTGTTTCACGGCTTTTAGAACTCATTCGGGGGTATTTTTGTCAGTTGAGTCGCACAGTTGAAGTGAGTGTGCGATCGGGTATAAGAGTGTGCGATCGGGTATAAGAGTGTGCGATCGCACACTCCTTCACTTGGCCAAAATGCCAATTTCTTTGATTTGCTACTGCCTCCTCTTGCTTTGCTCGCACACCACTTCAACACTGAGTGTGCGAGCGGGTAAGTGTGCGAACGGGTAGGGAGGTGTACGAACGCACACCTCCTGACTTGGCCATTTCTTCATTTTCTTCCAATCTTCAAATTAGCTCCTGTATCCTCCATTTAGCTCGCACACTGGTTTGTCATCAAGTGTGCGAGCGGGTTGCTCCTCACTTGGCCCCAAAATGACATTCTTCGATTCCGCATATCGCTTGTTCGCACTCTTTGACCCCGGAACTTCTAGAAAACACCAAAAACGCTCCAAAAGTCGCCATATTTGCATTTTTCTCCTGAAACACTCAAAATGATAATAAGCCACTAATAACTTAAAAAACGACAACTAAAATGCAAATAATGACTCCGAAAACAACCTATAAATAGGGGTATTTCTACTCCCATCAAATATATAGGAGATTAATCCAAGTAATATATATAACGAAAATCTGATATCTTAATTTACTTATATTTGGCAAAAACAAAATACTTATATTGAATGTAATCGTAAATGGATTAGAAATCTATGGATAAAAATATCTAATAGAAAGATTGTCTTTGAAGAAAAGTCACAAATTTTGATGGATAAAATTAACAGAGTAGTCTCTCTCTCTTTTGAGAAACCTCTCAAACCCTAGTAAGTTTTACCTTTTTGTTCATTTGGCAGGTGGTTTTTGGCCATTCTTGGCCAAAAATCACCTCCCCAATCTCTCAAATTCAGTTTTTTAGCCCTTTTTCATAGTTTTTGTCTTTAATTTTGAATAAAATTTCTTTCTTGGCCAATTTTGGTCTATATCTAGAAATTATTTTATACCTTAGTATCTTAATTTTATTAGATCTATTCTAATCGAAATTAAGAATAGTTTTTTTCATCGTTGGAGATGAAATTGTTTTTTGCGATGCAAGCGATTTGGATCTCTAAAACAATTAGAGCCACCATCTTACGACGGATTTCACCAAATATCGGTATGTTTTGCGTCAGTATAGATGATGTCTTTAATGTTCAAGAGAAGAGATATGTCACTGAAGATGTGATTAGGGGCTTTAATGATGAAGTTATAGCTGCTAGTTGTAGCAGGCGTGCGATTAAAGTTAGTATTATCATGGCAAGCGAAGCTAATCTAATTCCCGTTATTTTAAAGGTTGTAATGGATGTCTTCAATAACAACTCTTTGCTTTGTAATATTATCAGTTTGATAGCACATGACTACTTTAGTTTAATTGAGATGCATATATGTTGTTTTAATTACGATAGAAAATCCCATGTGGTAGCATATGACTATTTTAGTTTATCTAATTGGTTGGGGCATGTCACTCCGATTATCAAATTCTATGTACTGGCTGATCAATCAGCTTTTGATTAATAGAAGTTTTTATTTCAAAAAAAAAAAATTAACAGAGTAGTCAATAGCGAAACTTAATTTTTTTTCCTTTATAGAGAAACTTAATTTTGTTTCATTTTTTTCCCACAGTTGACCAATCAACTTACATTTTTATGTCTTTATGCTTACTAGGCTCGTTTTACGTGTTTCACACGTGTCTCATAGTGTGACTCGTCAAATTATTAAGTAATATTTAAAATAATAATTAATTAAAAATAGTTTATCTTATTTAATATTTTAGAAGATTCTAATAATAGTTTAATATTTTAATTGATAATCAAATTTTATAATTATAAAGAATTTAAATAGAAAATATCAAATAATAATTAAAATAGCAATTTATTTGAGGTAGTTTAATTTATTTAGAATTTTATATGATTAAAAAATTATTATTAAATATTTAAAGTAGTCTATTTCAATTAATATTCTAGACAGTTATCTTAACGTAATAGTTTATCAAAATTGGTACTTTAATTTTAATAATTATCTTAATATAGTAGTTTATTTAGTTAATAGTCTAACTTTAATAATTATTTTAATAGTTTTTAAGTAATAATTATATTTTATAAAGTGCGATATCCGAAATTACTGTTTCAATTAATTTCAACTGAAATTAATAGAAATTTGTTAAAATGATAAAGCTTTTCCATATTCTTTTTAGAATTACTACATATCTAAAATTTAAATTTATATGGCTTAATCTATAGTCAAAATCCTTTGATAATTAATATACATGGTGGACTAAAAAATTATTAATTATTAGAATTATTAATTTATTAAATACTTTATAAGATGTAATATTCAAATTGGTTCTCTAAAATTGTATTAATTATTATAATTATTAGTTTATTGAGTATTAATTATTAAAGGGTCTACTGTATTTTAAAGTTATTGTATTTTTTATTTTATCTTTAATCTTTTTTGTTTTTTTTTATTTGGTTTCTGGCACTTTCACGCTTTTACTAACATAAAGTCTTTATAAAATATTTTTCAAAAATAAAAGAACCAAGTAAAGAAAAAAAACTATTGAAAATGAAGTAAAAATAAAATAAAAAATACAAATATCTTAGAATAAATTTTGCCAATTTAAACTTTTATCAAGAGAAAAAGAGCATTTTCCATTCCATCACAACTAGACTGATTTTAATTATTATTTTCTTTAATTCCCTTCTACAATTTAATAAAACTCAAACTCTGTGTCCACTCTATATATATGAATTAAAGTAACATCAACTATGAAAATTCCATGGAATTAAGTACTAGCTAGAAGTTATAGACTTGACTATAATTTTTACTCCGGCTAAAATAAATTCTCTATAATTATAAAAAAAAAAAGATATAATTTTCTTTTTCCAATTCATCCACAAAATTTCCACATCATTTTTTCTATAAATACTGATCAAACAAATCAATTAATATCACACATTACCTTATAATTTTCTTGTTTACATAAAAAAAATGTTATCCAAGATTTTAGTAGCTCTCATATTTCTCATCAACCTAGCCCTAATCCTTCCCTCCAATGCCCAAAACACACCACAAGACTACCTCAACGCCCATAATGAAGCTCGTAGAGCCGTAGGTGCGGGACTCCAACCGATGACATGGGACAACACGGTGGCTGCGTTTGCTCAAAATTATGCAAATCAACGCATCAACGATTGCGCACTTAGGCATTCCGGCGGGCCTTACGGCGAGAACATTGCGTTGAGCAGCGGAGACTTTTCTGGCTCTGCAGCGGTAAAGCTGTGGGTCGATGAGAAGGCTTTTTATAATTATAACTCGAACTCTTGTGCAGCGGGCAAGCAATGCGGTCACTACACTCAGGTGGTTTGGCGTAAGTCGGTTCGATTAGGGTGTGCTAGGGTTAGGTGCACAAATGGTGGAACTTTCATAACCTGTAACTATGATCCTCGAGGAAACTTTGTTGGGGAGAAGCCTTATTAAAAATGTTTGATCATGTGTTTTACATTTGGATTTGTATTGTCTACATATGAATAAGCCATTAAAAACTTGAGGTTTCTATAGAAAAATCCACAAGTTTTAATGGGAGGATTATAGGAAAACTAAGAAGATCGAAATAATGAAATAAATTATACTGTATTGTGTATTTTTAAAGAATTTTGTTCTATTACCAATAAAACATATGAAGTTGTAATTTTTTTTTCATGTAATCAATAAAATATATGTTATTTCTATTATATATTTTAGATAAAATAAACCAATATATCCATAATTATGATGAAACTGATAAATACATCCTAAATTAATGTTTTTTACAATTTGACCTTTCAATTTCATATTTTGTGACAGTTATATCCAAAACAAAAACTTAATTGATAAAAACAAAACATAGTTTAGTATCATAAGTTATTTTCTATGTATTATTAATCCATTTTTGGAGATACATTTCACATTCTTTTATTATAACATAAAATTCAGAAAAGAAAATTAATAACAATATATGAACTTGCTAAAAATTAGATAGATAAGTTTTAGGGTTAAATGCAAATTCATACACCAACTTTGACCTAATTTACAATTACAACATAAACTTTTAAACTTGGCAATGTCGGTAACCAACTTTCATTTCTTGGCAAATTGGTACACCGACCAATCATAAATCGGCAAATGGCGGTTCATTACAATGTCCACGTTAGTGTTTTTTGAGTTTGGTGTATCGATTTGTCAAAAGTGTAAAGTTGGTTACTGACATTGTCAAATTTTAAAGTTTATGTTGTAATTGCAAATTAGGTCAAAGTTGGTGTATGAATTTGCATTTAACCCTAAGTTTTACATATTTTATGGGATTTTCTCTAATTATAGGCTACTTTATCATAAATATAATTTAAATATTTAAATATGTTTTATTTTTTAATACCTCTTTTCTTATTTATTTACTGTTTGAATATAATTTAACATAATCATAAAATATAGAGGTATATTTATAATATTAAAAATGGAAAACACGTATTGCAGAGGAAACTTATATATAACAAAAAATATAAAGGTATATTTATAATATTAAAAATTATAAAATGATATATATATATATATATATTAATTTTATTCATACATTTATGGCATATTATTTAAAGGGTTAATTTCTAAAAAAATCACGAACTTTACACGAAGTTTCATTTTAATCATGACCTTTAAAAGTTGCCATTTAAAGGCACGAACTTTCATTTTGTTTCAAATCTATCATTTCAGTTTATTTTTGTTGACTAAATTGTTCAATAAACCATTAATGAAAGATCTAAATTATGAATCGACATTAAATCTTATTATCTTTTAGTTAGAGTATATAGGATTAGGAATTTTTGATTCGATAAAATACACCGGATTTTACTTTGGCGATAAATTTGAAACAAAATGAAAGTTCGTGCCTTTAAATGACAACTTTTAAAGTTCATGATTAAAATGAAACTTCGTGTAAAGTTTGTGATTTTTTAAGGAATTAACCCTTATTTAAATAATGTGCTTAAAAGTTAAAACGTAATATAATTCGTTGCATTACATTAACAAACTATTTATACATTTAACCTATCTAACAGAACAAAAAAATGTTAACTTTCTATTAACGTTAATAAATTAACAGGCCAAGAAGCAGCAAAAGACGAAGAGAAAGCAGCCGAAAAAAGATAAAGAAGAAGCCATAGATTTGACAGGAGCAAGAGTTATATAAAATGATTACATGCAAGAAAAATTGAGAAGTGGAAGAAAATCTACTTGGAAAATTGAAGAATATTCTTTTTCACAATTTATTAATAAAAAACAAAATTAATAAGAAAGATATTGCTTAGGAGAAATTGAAATTATAAAATCCAAAATTATAACGGATTTAAGAAACTTACCATGAATACAAAAAATTAACTACGGTCAAAAAATTTATAATTTGTATCGATTACGTTCGAACAATATGTAAAAAAAGTAAGAATATAATGAACAAAGGGTCAACGCGCCCTCTGAACTTGTGACACGGAATCATCTAATACAATTTATACGTTTTTGAGCAAATAACCTTAAAACTCTTCATTTTTGGATCAAATAACTCCATAATTTATATTTTTATTTTAAAAAATAGATTTAGGATAATTATATTATAACAATTAAGGAAGTATTTAATTATTTTACATTCCTCACCTCCAATTTGTATTTTACGCGTTTTAAAAATATAATTATGGGGTTATTTGAACAAAAAATAAAGAATTTTGGAGCATCATTGCTCAAAAAAGTGTAAATTGGATTAGATGATCCCATGTTATAAGTTTAGCAGGCGCGTTAACCTTTGTTTAAAATATGATTAATAATAATACTGTATATATAGTAATATTTGAACTTGTGTCTATGACAATTAGTACTCCATAATTGAAGAAAATATTATATAAATCTAAAAATTATCTATTTTATTTTATAAAAAATTTATATATTAGTACTTTGTAATTCCACAACTTGATTTTATTTTTATTTTTTGACCTTGCAAGAAAATTTACTTATTATTACGTGGATTAGGGATTTAAGCTCTAAGAAATTTGATGGTTTCTATAGAAAACTCAATAAATTACTCAACTTGTGCACTAAACATAAAAGAAACTTGATCATCGTCATGCAGGTGACATACGCAGTGGCGGCGTCAATCGACGATCTAATTAAATTGCAATGAAAAGGCCAAATAACTAATTAACATAAAAATTAAAATATTAACTAGATGAGATTTCAGCTATAATTTTAGCATTTCTAATAATAAAAAAAATTATAAAACAGTTAAAAATAACCGTAAGATTTCATGACTTTACCTAATGTATACATCTTTTTGAGAAAATAGAGAAATTAAAAAAAGAAATTAATAAATTTAATGAAGGAAAAATGATATTTTAATTTACTTATAATTTAATTTACTTGTATGAAAACAAAAATCTCTAAGATTGATGGATAAAATTGACAGAGTTTAGTCCATACGGAAATTTAATCTTCTCTCCTTTTTTTTCCACAATTGACACTATCAACTTAGATTTTTATCCATTCATAATTACAATTTGCTTATGCAATTCTCTTGTATATCTTTTTATAATTCAAGCTGTATCAACTCTATATGAATTGAAGTGACATCAATTGTGAATATTCCATGGAAATACCCGGGCAAACAATTTTGAATGTCACTAAACTTTTAAATTATTTCATTATTTTATGTTGATGACTAAATATTAATTTTATTCCAATAATCTTTTTATCATTAAATACAGTTATATCGAGTATATTTACCAGCTTATGTATTTATATTTTAATGGGCGTAATGTCTTTAAAATACTAATTTTTTTAAGGTGGTTTCAATTTTTAAACAAAATTTTCAAAACCCTAATTTTAGCCAATTTTTGATAAATACATTTCAAAACTTTTTGCTTTTTATCAATTATGTCCCTTTCGTGATTTATGATCTAATTTTGATAAGTACGTTTCAAATGAAAAAAGGTTAACTTTAGTTAAAATTGAAAAAATTATAAAAGGTTTAGTATTAAAAAAAAATAAGTGGTTGGAAAAAATTAAAATATACTTACTGAAAATGGGTGCAAATTAGTGTTTTTAATAGTTTTGGTTAGAGTCGACTTCACCCAAATTTGTTTTTGATATTTTTAAGATATTATTCCTAAATAATAATGTATTATTTGTTATTAACAATCAAACATGGATTGCAACATACACATCATTTGACTTGGAATTTCAAAATTTTACTCGCTGGAATAAATTTAAAGTTAGTTCAAAACAAAATAAAATAAAGTTTTATGACTAAAATAAAATAACTCAAAAAGTTTAGTGTCTTTCATAATCAATTAGCCATAATTTTCCAATTAACAAAAATATTGTATCCTCTTAAATTCTCTCTAAAAAAATCCAATTCATTCTCAAAATTCCAACACCATTTTGCCTATAAATACTAATCGAAACAAGTTAAGAAAATTCACACATTGCCTAAGTCTCTTGTTTACATCAAAAGAAAAAAAAATGGCATCCAAAATTTTATTAGCTCTCATTTCTCTCATCAGCCTAACCCTAACCCTTCCCTCAAGTGCCCAAGACACACCACAAGACTACCTCGATGCCCATAACGCAGCTCGTATAGCCGTAGGTGCAGGACTCGAACCGATGACATGGGACAACACGGTGGCTGCGTATGCTCAAGATTATGCGAATCAGCGCATCAACGATTGCGCACTTATACATTCTAGCGGGAGTTACGGTGAGAACATTGCGGCAAGTAGCGGTGACTTTTCGGGTACGGGTGCAGTGAAGCTGTGGGTTGATGAGATTGCTTTCTATGACTATAACTCGAACTCTTGTGCAACGGGCGAGCAGTGCGGTCACTACACTCAGGTGGTTTGGCGTCAGTCGGTTCGATTAGGGTGTGCTAAGGTGATGTGCGCAAATGGTGGAACTTTCATTACCTGTAACTATGATCCTCCAGGCAATTTTATTGGAGAGAAACCTTATTAATTAATATGTTTGATCATGTGTGTTACATTTGGATTTGTAATGTCTATGTATTTGTATTTGTATTTGAATTGTTTTTATATGAATAAGTCAGTAAGAACTTGAGGTTTGTATAGATGAATTCTCAAGTTTTAATTGGAGGGTTATAGAAAGAATAAGAATGATGAAATAATGAAATAAATTATACTGTATTGTGTATTTTTGTTATGCATAAATGAATATTAATAAAAAAATTAAAAAGAATTTGCAATTAGTTTACTCATGTTGCATGACAAATTAGTTTCAAGAATAATGATCATATGGTAACAAGACTAGCTTAACATACTTTGCTTCATCTATTACAAGAAACATTGAAAGATGTTATGTTTTTTCCCCTCTCATGTAAGCATTAAAAATTATGTTAATTTATATATATATTAGATAAAATAAATTAATAATTCCATAATTATAGTGAACCTTAAAAATATATCTGAACAAAATTGTTTTGACAATTTTATCTTTTAATTTCTTATTTTTAGATAATTAAATTTAAAAGATAATTAAATATAAAAAATAGATAGTTCATATTTAAGACTCTTCAGGCCCATGACCTGAAGACTGCAGGTTCGAATCATGTCCCCATTTTAATTTTTCTATTTAACCCCTCAAACCGTTTGTGAATGACACTCGCAGTGACGTGGAAAAAACAGTTTGAATTTTGTTCTACTTGACCCATAAACTAAATTTTTTCTCCATTGCACATATAAACTACTATTTTTTTTATCCAATTGATCTCTCACACAATATATTAATTTTAAAAAAGGTACAAATATGTCCCTCATATTTAAAATAAAGAGCAATATTTAATATATTATTTAAAGCGTAATTCTTTTAAAAATCATGGATTTGAGCGTGTTTTACAATTTTAACACGAACTTAAAAGATTTAAAATTTATTTGAAAGGTTTTAAATAACAAAAAAATAGAAAGTTAGTATCTTCCAAAATTGAAAGTTCGTGTTAAATTTATAAAACACAATAAATTTTTTAATTTTTTAAACAATTAAGCATTCATTTAATATTATGATGAAAGTATAGTAAATTTATATAATTTATAATATCGTTAAAAAACAGACAAACTCCTTTTATCATTATTGAAATGTGAAAAAATATTTACATATACAAGAAGTAATATCGTGTAATTACTTGATTAATTTTAAATATTTTTCATTTATTTCTACTATATTTTCTTTCTAATTTATATCTTCGTCAATAATTTCAAAATCTGATATTTTTTTTTTTGAAATTCTATGTCATCGTATATAAATTCATTTTACATGCGTTTAAGCATTCATGCTAAACATAACATGGTTAAAAATTAAACAAATCGAGGAGGTTTAATATTAGACTAAAAATAAAAAATTTAAATGTGAAATAAGAAAAAATATTGTTTATGGGTTAAATAGAACAAAATAGGCTAAACCCATCTAGAGGCCCTTGTACTATATCATTTTTATTCAAAAAGCCCTTGTACTATTTTTTTGTTCTTCAGGTCCCTGCACTTGGCAAAATTCCGATTTTTAGGTCCTTTTGAGGGACTGGAGGAACAAAAAAATTGTAAGTAAAGGGACTGGAAAAAACCAAAAAAGGACCTAAAAATCAAAAATTATGTAAGTAGAGGGATTTGAATAACAAAAAAATAGTACAGGAGCTTTTTGAACAAAAATGCTATAGTACAAGGGCCTCTAGATGGGTTTAGCCAACAAAATATTATAATTTAAGTGTTAAATTATATATTTTAGTTATTCTTCACGGAGAAATTCTAAGGTAGACTTAGCTAACCACGTCATACATAGACTAAGCATATCACGTTATGACACGTTATTAAAATAATGTCAATCTTGTAAATTCGTTTGTTACTTATTTACAACTTTTGAGTAGGAATATTACAAGATTGCCATTATTTTAATAACGTATCATAACGTGATAGAATTAGTCCATGGATGACTTGAAGGACTAAGTATATCTAATTTATTTTTTTCTTCACGCGCTTTAAAGCATTTAAATATGCCCATTTTGCCACACAAGACAAAAAAAACTGTCAAATCAGCAAAAAATTAAAAGTTGAAGGTTAAATAGAACAAAATTAAAAATTACTCCATGAGATTCAATAGAAAATAAAAATGTTTGCAAGGTTCAGAAATTAAAATAGTATAATTTAAAGATTAAACTATGCAATAAGCTTTACATATAATATCAATTTCACTTTAATATTTTTGCCTAGTCAAGTTGAATTTAACCAAGATTGACTGCGTAAATCTAGTTCCACTTTGAAGATCAATTGAATCAATTTTATTTTTTAATTTATTCATAGGTAACTTAAACATGTATAATCCAATTATGAAATCCTGACGGCTTCTGCTAGTGGAGACATTTGAAAAGAAAATCAAAGAATAAGTATTTTAAACAAATGAAATGTGAATGCTCTTCAGAAATCTCCTAAAAGAAAAACCTTATTTTTGATAGCTAATATTTAAATTTTGTTACTTATGATTTTTATTGGAGGGAAAAACTTGTAATGAAATCATAAAGAGAAAATGAATCTATATATCCAAAAAATATAGTGCATTAGTTAAATGTTTTCTAGAAAAAGAAATTAATAGTTTGGTTCAGTAATTTTATAATCAATTATATTCAAACAAAAAAAATTAATGTTTGATAAAAATAAAAGAAATTTGGTCCTTTAGTTATATTTGTTAAGAGATATGTATTATCTTAGTTGTTATAGCTGTTATATCTCTACAGCTGTTGTATTCAGTTATACTTATTATATTTGTAATTATCTTATACAACAAACTCTTGTATAAGTATCACGGATTATCAATAACACTACTCAAGCTTTTCATAAGCAATTACATGGTATCGGAGCCTTGCTAATTTCTCTTCTTTCAACATTTTTTTTCTCTATCAAATTTTCGGCAATATTTCTTCCATGTCTTCTGCACCCACCATCTCTCATAGCTTTGCTATAAAGCTAAAATCATCTAACTATTTGGCCTGGCGCACACAATTTCTTCCTCTTCTTAATTATCAAGGTCTTCTTGGCTTTGTTGATGGCTCATCTCCTTCACCCCCAAAAGAAATAATTACCTCTACAAATCCTCCAATAACTATTCCCAATCCTGCTTTTACCGAATGGTTTACAAAAGATCAGATGCTTATGACCTGGCTTCTTTCTTCTCTATCTGAGGAAGTCTTTTCCTATATTGTTGGTCTTCATTCTTCTTTTCAGGTTTGGGAGGCCTTGGGTAATGCTTTTGGATCTGTCTCTCTCAACAGGCAATTACAGCTCCAAATTGAGCTTCAAGAGTTTAAGAAAAATGACTTGTCTGTTTCACAGTATTTACAACGGGCTAAGGCAATTGCTGATGAACTCTCTGCTGCAGGTCGGCAAATACATATTTCTGAATTTAATGCTGTCATCTACAGGAATATTGGGGCTGATTTTCATCCGATTATCACTGCTCTCAACCTTCGCACTACTCCGGTCTCATTCCATGAATTACATGGACAACTTGTTGCTCACGAAATTCTCCTCACAAGTCAGCGTGACCTGCCTTCCATCAATGCCGTCACTTCGGCACCGCTGTTGCCCACACCTGCTGGCCGCCCCACTCAGTCTCAATTTCGCACCAACTCGGGTTTCTCTCGGCGCAACACCAACAATAGCAATGGCTATGTTCCTAGATGTCAGGTTTGTGGCATCAAATATCATACGGCTCTTCAATGTAAGCGTCGTTTTCACAGAAACTTTCATGGAAACAATAATAATTCTGGGTATTATTCCCAAAATATGGCCCAATCAAATATGGTGCAAAGATTTTCAAGTTCTCCTCAAGGGAATTCTGGCCAGCCACAACACACGAATTGGTACCCTGATTCGGGTGCTACACATCATGTTGTTCCTGATATTTCTGATCTAAATATTACTAATGATTATTATGGTGGAAATGGTTCTCAGTTACAGGTTGCGGATGGTCAATGTTTTGATGTTCTCAGTCAAGCATCTGGTTCTATTCCCTCAAATTCAGGTTCTCTCTTACTCAAAAATATCTTACATGTTCCTCAAATTACAAAACGTCTCCTTTCTGTTTCTCGTTTTTCAAAAGATAACAATTGTTATTTTGAATTTCATCCCAACTTTTTCTTTGTAAAGGACCGAACCAACCATCAAATCATCCTGCGCGGGGTTAGTGAGAATGGACTCTACAAACTACAATCATCAATGCCGCAAGCTCTTTCTGTTTCTGCGCCAACTCTCGAGGATTGGCATTTTAGACTAGGTCATGCCCATTTGAGGCAAATAAAACATTTAATTTCCAGATTTCACTTGTCTTGTTCTTCCAAATTTCATAAACTGAAACTTGATTGTTCTTCATGTTTTAAGGGTAAAATGACAAAGTTTCCGTTATTGCCGATTATCCATTCTAGTACACATGCTCTTCAATTAATCCATACTGATATTTGGGGACCATCCCCACATGTTTCTAGTAATGGCCATCTTTATTTTGTTATTTTTACTGATGATTTTTCTCGCTTCACCTGGTTTTACCCTTTAAAAGCAAGAAGTGATTTATTTGATGTTTTCTTATCTTTTCAGAAAATGGTCGAAAAGCAATTTAATGAGACCATAAAAGCTGTACAATCTGATTGGGGTGGTGAATACCGCAAATTAAGTATTTTTCTGAAAAATAATGGCATTTTACATCGAGTTGCATGTCCGCATACTCATGAACAAAATGGCGTCGCTGAGCGTAAAATACGACACATCGTCGATACTGGCCTTGCACTAATTGCCCATGCCAATGTTCCTTTCAAATATTGGCATCATGCTTTTGAACAATCAATTTTTATAATTAATGCTTTGCCTACTTCTGTTTTACAAAATCAATCACCTTACTGTGTTTTGTTTTCTAAACATCCAGATTATTCTCAATTTAAAATTTTTGGTTGTGCTTGCTTTCCTTTACTACGTGCTTATAACAAACATAAATTTGACTTTCGTTCTATTGAATGTGTTCATCTTGGAATTTCTAATCTTCATCATGGTTTTAAATGTCTTGATGTTAAAACTGGTAGGATTTACTTTGCACGACACATTAAATTTCTTGAGCACGTTTTTCCCTTTTCTAAACCAACAATTTCTTCCTCAATTTCACAACAGAAAATGGCTTCTAATTGGCTAACTATCTCAAGTAGTTCATTCTCTCACAACTCCTCAGGTATGCCATCTACTTCTCCTCCTTCTATTCCTTTAATTTCTAATAGTTCTCCTTCTCATTCTACTCCTCCCTCTCCTTCATTACATTCTCAATTATCTCCACCAACATTACCTTTAGCCAATACAGCCCCTATCTTACCAGATTTTCCTTTAGCCAATCCAGCTCCCATCTTATCTTCATCTCCATGTCACCAACGCAATTCTCACACTCACAACATGACCTTAAGACCAAACCCTACAAAAAAACGTTACACTTATCTTGTTACCTCTTATCCATCTCCTCAAAATCACATAAATTATTTAGAAACAGAACCTTTAACATTCAAGCAAGCTTCTCAATTTGGGGAATGGAAACAAGCAATGAATGATGAACTTCAAGCTCTCTCGACCAACAAAACCTGGAGTTTAGTACCAAAACCATTACATAAGAACATTATTGGCAATAAATGGGTCTTTCGTATCAAACGGAACTCGGATGGCACTATCTCTCGCTACAAGGCACGATTAGTTGCAAAGGGATTCACACAACAACCCGGTCTTGATTTTCATGAAACTTTTAGTCCTGTTATTAAGGCTACTACCATTCGTGTTATTATTTCTCTTGCAGTTACTTTCAGCTGGGCTATGAGACAATTGGATGTTTCCAATGCTTTTCTTCATGGGAGTATTGATGAGGAGGTGTACATGACACAACCTACTGGTTTTATTGACAAACAATATCCTCAACATGTGTGCAAACTCCATCGGTCCCTTTATGGCCTAAAACAAGCGCCACGTGCATGGTTTTTACGTTTAAGCAACTTTCTGTTTTCCTTGGATTTTGCAAATTCAAAGACTGATCATTCACTGTTTTATTATAATCGTGAGGGTATTATGACCTTTATTCTTGTATATGTTGATGACATAGTAGTTACAGGAAGCTCGGCTGCACACATGGAGTCTGTAATTTCCAGATTACAACAAGAATTTCCTGTTAAAGACTTGGGGCCTCTGAATTTCTTTCTTGGCATTGAGGTCACCACTCATGCATGCGGTACTTTGTTATCTCAAAAGAAGTATGTTGCTGATTTGCTTGACAAGACTAAAATGGCAGATTCAAAACCATTTGTTACACCTATGGCAACAAACCCACCTCTGTCAAAAACATTGGGTACGCCTCTTGTTAATGGTGAATCCTATCGGACGGTTCTTGGTGCGCTGCAGTATGTCACACTTACACGGCCGGACATAGCATTTTCTGTCAATAAACTCTGTCAATTTATGCATTGTCCGACTGATGTTCATTGGAAGGCGGTTAAACGTTTGTTGCGGTATCTCAAGTCTACCATTTCCTACGGTTTACGGTTTGAAAAAGGGTCTGCAATTCAATTACATTGCTTCTCTGACAGTGATTGGGGTGGCTGCCCGGATGATAGACGATCTACAAGTGGTTATGCTATATATTTGGGTAATAATCTGATTTCTTGGCAAGCAAAGAAACAGGCTACGATTGCCCGCAGTTCTACCGAGGGGGAGTATAAGGCACTAGCAAATGGTGCTGCTGAGGTCTTATGGCTGCAGTCTCTACTTCGAGAAATTGGTTTTCCATTGCAAGCTCCGTCAACTTTGTGGTGTGATAATATTGGTGCAATCTACTTATCTTCAAATCCGATTTTTCATGCTCGTACAAAGCATATTGAATTGGATTATCACTTTATTCGTGAACGTGTTGCTAGCAAGGATTTTCAAGTCAAATTTATTTCTTCCGCTGATCAAATTGCTGATATACTTACCAAGCCATTGCCTCATGATCGTTTTCTACATCTTCGACGTTTACTTCATTTGCAAGCCATTTCGGCATTGGCTTGAAGGGGGGTGTTAAGAGATATGTATTATCTTAGTTGTTATAGCTGTTATATCTCTACAGCTGTTGTATTCAGTTATACTTATTATATTTGTAATTATCTTATACAACAAACTCTTGTATAAGTATCACGGATTATCAATAACACTACTCAAGCTTTTCATAAGCAATTACAATATTTATAATAAATAAGTTAATAATTGGTATTCATAAAAAAAAAGTTAATAATTGGAGAAAAATTCATAACATTTTAAAATATTATCCAAATTTATCAAAAAGTTTATGTTATCAAATATTTTTTGTTATTATATATAAATTTGAAATTTTTAACTGTAGACTAATTTGTCACAAAATAACTTAAGAGTTTATATCGTTATCAAATTTCTGAATCCATTTGCTCGATGTTCTGGTGGGACGCCAAGGAGAAAATTGGAGAAAATATTGGAAACTATTTTAGTAGTTGCATTGCTTGTGATTTGAATACTGTTAGAGGTTTGGGTATGAAGTGATTTCGCTTTCGTGTGAGTTTGAGCATTCGCTTTCTTTTAAAAAACGTGTAAAGTTGAGGAGAGGTGAAAAGAATTGGAGTTGGATTAATTTTCAATATTAACGAATGTCAATATTTTATTTTTGTTGCAGAAATTATTGGTTATTCGGATAAATTTTATGCCAAGTATTTTGAGAATTAAATTTCAAAAGAATTTATAGAGTGTGTATGTGTGGGACAGTTAGGAAGCTTCCGGTCAGTACATGTGATAAGTGGCTTCGTCCAACAAGCCCTACTAGGGTTTCCGTTGGGGAAGACAGAGATGATGTGGAAGATCTAAACCACCAAATAACATGGTTCTTTATTAACTGAAAAATTTAAAATGTCTACTTTATTTTTTATAAAGAATAAAATTTCATTGGAGGACTCTAAAATTTTTGAAATATTCAATTAAGGGAAAAAGGTCAAATCTGTAACCAATATAATGTAATTTGTCAATTTTTAAAATTAACTTCACAAATTGAGTTAAATAACTCTTCATGATGTAATTGTTGATGTTTTAAAAAGTTTAGAATGTTTATTATAATTCATATGAGAATATTTTCTCATTTGCGGTCTTGTAAAAGGATAAAATTCTATCAGTTCATGAATAAAGATCAACTTGACATATTTTTATGTTCATATGCAGTTTTCTTTGATTTTTGGTTCATGACTTTCTTACATAAATTACCTAAAAAATAACATCTTACCAAGAATAATTTACACGGGCTATCATCTTCTAACCGACACACCGCAAACAAGAGCATATAAAAAACTTGAAAGGGTAAAAGTGTCCAAAAAAGACAATAATCAATAAGAAAAACCTAATGATGAATATGAGATAATCTTGTGCATAAACCGGCTTACTTTCACCTATGGTTCTTGACATTTAGGCCTTCTATTACCATAATCCTTGAGTTTCAATGTTGGCCTCTAACCCCTTGAATTTCGATCTCACAGCCAGTAAACTTCTTTTGTCCAAATTTTTATTGACACCGTCAATTTTGATGATATGAAACTTATAAAATAAAATAAAAAACAATCCACATAACTGACACGTCATCAAAGCAATATGGAATTCCAAAATGATGAAAATACCACTAAACCCTTAATATTAAAAAAATATAAAAAAATTGACCCAGCTGCCACACCCTCCCTATTGCCGTCGGCCACACCTACCCTTGCCGCCGCTAACCCTTAGTCACCGTTCGGCCGCCTCTAACCTCAGGTCTTTAGGCACACCCAGCTGACAAACAAAAACCGTTTCTGATCGTCTCTGAGGTGAAACAAGATCTGGGCTCGCGTGAAGACGTGCAGTGCGTCTTCAAGCTAGATCAGACGAGTTCGCCTGAAAACATACAGTGGCAACAATTTTAGTGGCTGGGAGTTAGGGCAGCGGATGCCGGCGGTGGGGTGGCGGATGTGGGGCTTAATGGTGGTTGGGGTTAGAGATGACGGTAAATAGGTCAATAGTTTTATTTTTCCTTTTTTAGGGTTTTTTGTTTTTAGGAGTATCTGGATATTTTGTATGTTTAGGATATTTTAATGACGTGTCGAATGACGTGAAGTAAGTTTTTCTTTATTTAAGCGCCACATCAATTTTTGGTAACGGCGTCAATAAAAATTTGGACGAAAGAAGTTTACTAACCGTAAGATCGAAATTCAAGAGGTTGACAGGCTGGAAATGAAAGTTTATAAACTATGATAATAGATGGTCTAAATGTCAAGGATGACAGATGAAAATAAGTCGCATAAACCTCAAAACTGAACTCCAAAAAATAGAAGAAACATGTAGCTTAATTGGTGGTCACTTTCTCAAGATCCAATATATGCGGGTTCGTTTTTTCTATAACCCAAAGGTGTGTGATTCTTGCCATAATTTGAACAAAATAATGAGTTTTTTTCTTCCAAAAACCATGTGTTTCATTTTCACTTTTTCTCTTCCACCTTCAATTTCGCCACTTTCAATTGTCTTTTTAAATTCGTGATTATAAATTAAAAAAATATAAATAGTTTATAAATTTTTTATAACATTACTGTTTAATTGTAACATCAAATGCTATTTGAAAATATACTAAAAATAAAGAATCAAATTGATATTTTTTTTCCAAATAAAAATGGGCCGATTTGATTTTAAAATTGAAATTAAGGTTAAAGGTGCGAATATGAATGCAGTAAACGAAATTGTAACGTAAAAGTGAAATTGAAAAGGAGTTATATGGTAGATGAATTATTGATGATTAGACTTAAAAGCAAATCCAAATCCAAATCTATATATTTATATAATAATTGAGAGTACAATTGATAATTAATTTTCACCAAATAAAAAAAAATTATAACTTCTAACTTTTTTTAAACTACTATAATTTTATTTTATTTAAATATTCAGTATAGCAGATATTTACATTAGTTTCCACTTTTTATAAAATTGTTATTTAAATTAAACTTTTATCATGACTATTAACGTTCTAATCTTAATGTACTATCTAATTTATCAATAAAAATACCATCAAAATGCATGTAAAAGACCTGTAAATTCTAAAAGATATTTATAACATTTATATTATAAATACTAACTCTTTTAGATACTGATTTAAAAAAAATAATGTTAAATTGATATTTCATACATCTTCGACTCTACGAAACATTTTAGATAGTATAAAATTAACCATTTGTTTGATTAAAAAAGTAATTGTGACAGAATACTATAATGTAAATGAGCTGAAAATAAATAAGCTCTATTTATAATTAAAAAAAATTAAATAAGTTTTAGCATACAAAATTATACAGGAATTTTGTAATTTAAAATAATTTTGCATCGCTTTTATCTTCAAATATTGAGCTTACATTTTATAATTAAAAACATCAATTTATTATCAGTTGCACAAAAGAAAACCAATTCAGACAAGCTTGATAAAATATTAAGATTATCATATATGATTTACAAAAGACTTAACTCTAATACAATATATTTATAAAAATATAAAATGTAAAAAATATATCATAAATATCAATATTTTAAGCCAATTTATTGCTATAATATTAGAATATTTTTTTCTTAGTTTGTAAATTATAATGTTTTTAACATTTTTATATTAAATATTAAATATTAATTAGATTTTATATAGTTACGCGAGTTTACAACTAGTATTCATAAAATTCACACACCATTTTGCCTATAAATACCAATCGAACAAGTAAACAAATTTCACACATTGCCTAAGTTAAAATGATATCCAAAATGTTAGTAGCTCTGATCATTTCTCTCATCAACCTAGCCCTAATCCATCACTCAAGTGCCCAAAACACTCCACAAGACTACCTCGATGCTCATAACGCAGCTCGTAGAGCCGTAGGCGCCGGACTCGTACCGATGACATGGGACAATACCGTTGCTGCTTATGCTCAAAATTATGCAAATCAACGCATCAACGATTGTGCACTTATGCATTCCAGAGGGGGTTACGGTGAGAACATAGCATGGGGCAGCGGCGACCTTTCGGGCACGTCCGCCGTGAAGTTGTGGGTCGATGAGAAGGCTTTCTATGACTATAATACGAACTCTTGTGCAGGCGGGCAGTGCGGTCACTACACTCAGGTGGTTTGGCGTAAGTCGGTTCGATTAGGGTGTGCTAGGGTTAAGTGTAGAAATGGTGGAACTTTCATTACCTGCAACTATGATCCTCCAGGCAACTTTGTTGGACAGAAACCTTATTAAAATGTTTGATCATGTGTGTTACATTTGGATTTATAATATCTATGTATAAGCCATTAAAAACTTGAGGTTTCTATACAAAAATTCTCAAGTTTTAATTGGAGGGTTTTGGAAAGAATAATTAAGAAGAGTGAAATAATAAAATAATTGTATTGTATTGTGTATTTTTGTTATGCATAAATGAATATTAATTAAAACTTTTTCTTAATTTTGCAGTTGGTTTACTCATGTTGTATAACTTAAATTTTAAGAATATATACTGATTATATGGTTTACAAACTAGCTTGACATACTATACTTCATCTATTACAAGAAACATATGAAGTTGTGTTCTTTTTTCTCTCATGTAATTGAGCATTAAAACTTTAATAATTTTTTTCTAATTTGAAAGGTTTGCTGCAATTGTGGCCAAACTTTTGCGTCCCTTTTTTGAATCTTAATATTTATATCAATTACCATGGATCAAACGTTTACCACTAAACTAAAAATTATAGCTAGTTGAGTGCATTATTTATGTATCACTAAATTAACCGACTATATCAAACCGAAATTTAAATTTAGTTTATTTCTAATTAATTTGGTATGATTATGGTTATCAATTTTAAAAATTATACAGCCTCCGTTATTTTTAATTGTTTATTTAACCAAAATTATACATATCAAGATACTGTTTTTTTTATTTTAACTTATAAGGAGAAATACTAATATAACCTTCTAAGTTAATAAATGTTTTTTAAATTATAACATAAAGTCATTTATTAGAGATGGATAAATTTGAAAGATAAAGATTAAAATCATCTTCAAAATCTAAATGGACAAGTAAACGTAGATAAATATATTTTGCTAAATGGACAACTAAAAAAACGAAGGGAGTAGTTAATTCAGTTTGGTTCTGTTTTTAATTTGAAATTTTTAAATTAACCAAATTGACAGAATTAATCGAATTATAAGATGTTATTTTTGAACTTTATAGAAGTTTAAGGTATTTTGTAATTTTTATAGGAGTGAAATATAAATCTGCTCTCTAAATGTGTATTTTTTCCATCCCATATATATATTGAATTGTTCCAAAAAATAAAAATAAAGTTATTTTTTAGTTATATTGTAAATGCTTTTATTTAGATTATTCAATAAAAATATTTTAATTTCTTTTTCTGGATATTATCAATTATGAGGTAATATTGATAATTCTAATAAATATCTTAATTTTGGCCACGTGGAATTTATTAATTAGAACAAGTTTTGGGTTAGGAACTTTTAAAAAAAGTATATAGTATTAATAATATTTTTTAAATCATATGTAATTCAATAAGTATAAAAAAAATTATATATTCACAGATGGAGTATATAATTAAAAATGGATACCAAATTTTTTTATTTTATTTTTATTAATAATTAGAATAATCTATCGAAAACAAATGATTATTCTAATTTAGTTATAATTCGATTATGTGTAATTGAACTATAGTCATGGTTATGAAAATTTAGAGAAATTCGATTATTGTTAATTTGGTTTGATAGCAGAACTGACAATACACACTTCTAGCTATAGATGTTTTTGTTAGTCAAGGCGTAGCCTTCTCTTTTAAAAAGTAGGCTTTTTAAATAAATACCAAAAAAAACATTCTCAAAAATACTACTTTAAAATTATTTTTTAAAAAATACAATCTGTATTTTTTTTTGCAAAAATGACTTTTATTATTCTCAAAAATATTTTTTTTAATCTCAGAAATACGATTTTGGTTACCCAGCGGTATACTAACACCGTTGGTTAACCAACAAATAAAACTATTACAAATTCAAACCTCCATTTTTATTAAACTAGTTGAAAATTTTATTATAAACCCCTCTGCCTTCATCACCGCAAGAGCAACCGACAAATAAAATCTAAATCGTCTTTTTTTAAATCTAAAATTATTGATTAACCATTAATTAATCATTTGTTAACCAACAATGTATTAAAAACAAAGGTCACTGATGTACTTTTAGTACACCATTGGTTAAATAGCAACAAAAATAAAAATCAACAATAGTTAACTAGCGATTTTATTAATAATATATTGAAAATAACATTTATTACAAGTTACTCAACGGTTTGCCTAATATTAACCATTGATTACCCAACACCCAAATATATCACTTAATTCTCACAAGCATTTCTTCAAACACCTTGAGTGCAACATGCTGTGCAACACAAAAAAATCGAAACAGAAACATAAAATTCACCAACTGTGTTTACTAACGATTTCATTAATGATATATCAAAAATAAAAATTGCAGGTTACCTAACGGTTTACCCAATATTAACCATTGGTTATCCCAACACCCAAAAAATATTAAACTCTCACAAGCATTTCTTCAAACACCTAGAGTGCAACATGCTGTGCAACAAAAAAAAAATTAAACCGCCATTACATCAACACCATCGTTCACAAAAAAAAATAAAAAATGAATTAATCAACACCCAAAACATTGATTCTATCTCCGATTTCGAATTGTTCGGCAAAGCGGCAGCTTCAAATCCAGCTTCGGCGATGTTTCTCTATTTTCAGCAGATCTGACCAGATTCGGCGAGGTTGCAACACCATCGCCGGCTCGACCTATTTCCTCTGCATCTTCCTGTCGGCGTGGTTGCCGCTTGACTGCTCCAGTGATGGCGGAGGGCTGCCGTCGGAGGCAGACTTACGACGACTTCTGCTCTGTCAGCGATGTATGGCAGCACGGCAGTGGTTTTTCTCTTCAGCGGATCCGAAGAAGAAGAAGAAATGGAGAATACTGCTAAGATCGTATTTGTCTAATTTAGAAAGTATAAAAATAAAAAAAAAACGTAATTCTCTAAAATGAAACTAAGCAACGTATCTGTCTAATTATTTCTGGTTAAGCCCGCGTTTTGTCTAATTAAGTCTAAAAAGTAAATATCCTGTCTAAGCGCCTTGGTTCGACTTTAACTTAATTTAGTTGGGCTTTCGTCAAAAGACAATTGATGTCACTTATCTGCTCTAACAATCTCACACTCAGTAATTGTTGTCAGGATCCGAAATCTCGAGTCGAGACCGGCATTAGGGAATGAGAATTTTTGTTTCGAAACTCATAACAAGCCTAAAAATATTGTAAATTTTTTGCTTTCAAATCATACATTCATTCATAAAACAATTTCAATATACATGCATGTGACTACATTTAAAGTAACATTAGAGTTAAAACGCATACATGGTCAATAAAATTCTAGTCTATTGTGGACATCTATTGGTTGAAAGTCTTGTTTCCTTATTTCGTATAAAATAACTTTTGAGAAAATAAAATTTCAGAAACTTGCTTCTTCAAATCATTACTTACTATCTCTGAAAAATTGGAGAAACAACGGGGTTAGTATAAAATTAAATGAGTCCATAATATTACTAATAAATATTACATAAATGATAAAAAACAGTTTGAAACCTCTTTATGTTAAATAGAGTCATTTACAAATATATTTATAAATTTTTATTTTTTTTGAACTCATTATAAAATACACATTAGAAATATTTATATAAAATATTTCAGAAATCATATAATCATATCATATACGTGTTCTATAACTTTCATTTCATATTCATAATCCTTTAACCTCACCCATCTGACATCGATATACAAACCAACCGATGTAAATTTAACGCCTGATATCGATAACAAAGCCAACCGATGTAATTGAAACGCCTGACATCGATAGCAAAGCCAACTGGTGACATAGATAGCAAAGTGAACTAATGTAACTTATTCATCTAACATCGATAACAAAACCAACCGATGTATATGTTCATACATATCACTCTCATATAAATTATTGATACATTATGTTTGAATGTACGATTAGAGTAAGCCTTATCGAGAGACACGATTTCAACTCTCGCTACGATCACCTTCTTGTTGGGATGTTTGAAAACTTCTCTAAATTTTTAATGATTGATGAACTTGTTACTATAACACTTCAAGTAACCTTGAGCTTTTCAAAGCATCCACTTAAACTCCTTCAAGTAACTTTAAGATTTCACACAACTTTGACTTAAACTTCTTTAAGTGACCACTCTCAATAACTAGTAACCTCCTAAAGCAACTCTTGCATATAGTACTAGCTCTAAACTTAGAATGTTATCAAGTGTGATGTGTGTATTAAAAATTCACATTTGCTCTCTATTTATAGAAAAGAGCACGGTCTCTCTACATAACACATGTTCAGTTAAATATCACACACTTAGCTTAAGCATTGTCACCATTAGACACATATCATGCATATGTGTTTCTATATAAATAACATGTGTGTATATACTAACACTTAATCAAAGTTCATTTTCATCAAGCATAAGTGGATATCCAACATGGATAAATCTACTAACTTTAGATTAATGCATAAGTGTCATTAATTCCACTAATTAGTCACTTAAGGCCGCTAATCACTACACTTAGTTAGAGTATAATTAGATTTCTACTCATTTATAATTTTTATAAATTAGTCCCTAATTGAACTCCGTTTTCAACTTATCTCGAAATTTGATCTAATTTCAACTTAGATCAACTTAGATCAATCGATTACACATCCTATTGTGTGTGACTAATTAGGTTTACATTTAGATGGAAATGAGAGACATAAAAAATGACTTTCTTTTCCTTAATAATTAAAATTCCAATTAATTATTAACTCTCGTAAATCGCGAGCGACGTCTAGCAACATATCATGACTCTCAAATAAAAATGAAAGCTTCTATTCATTCTAATGAACCAATATTCATGATTAGCTTACACTCAAGTTTCCTTCATTTGAGATTATGATCTCGACTAGTGTCACGGGGAGTCAAGCAATAAAAATCTTGATCATATGATTGCATCTATCAATTCTAATTCTTAATAAATATGACATATTAGAAGTGGTTTTCTAGTATTAGAACTCTTAAAATAAAGTCATATTCTCCTAGTCAGGAATTCATCCATTAAGAACAACTCGAGATAGCATAAAATTTTATCTCTGTTCATCGGAGGTAATGAATTCTCTAGTGGTTGATCACCTATTTCTATATACAACTAACTAAAGCGAACATATGGCGCGACCCAAGCCCATGAAAGATAATAGGGATAAGAAGTATCAAACTCTAATTAATTATATACGAGATATTGTCACCGCAAGTGTAAGGACATATGTACAATCATGAACTAGATGATATTATATTGACTTTTATGAAATACCATGTATAAGTCTAGTGTCACTTGTTCGACCTACTCAACATTTGAGTGTCCATGTGTTTATTTCAATCTCCATCGAGTAGTATGAAACTCACTACCTCCTCTCACTAGCAACTCTTTAATAATTGGGAGAGTAAACAGAATTGACAATTTTTCCGGGATAATGTGATGTCCTTATTTGTAGGACTTCATCGATCATGCACGGTTTAGCTTGTATAAAAAAATCAGTTAATTATATCCTTAATACTTAAGAATTATACATTTTTTTCACAACGTGATAAGGACAATATGTCTGAAGGAACATTTAGTTGATGAAATATTTAGTTCAAACGAAGCATATATATCTTTTTCATTGGAATTAATTCTACAAATATACATGATCAGATGGTCTTAGAGTACATACTACTAACAATTAAATCCTTATAAACTAGTTTGCAGTTATGTAGATTGAACTAAAGTTACTTCCAGTTGCTAGCATTTAATTTTTATCGCAAATTTTGCTAAATAGACGATTTCGACGAAAACGTCGCCGATTTCAACGGAAAGCGAGTTAAACTTTACAATATGCATTATTAATCTCCTTCATTTGCAGAAGTTGAATTGCAAGATCTATGTGAGAAAGTTGGGATCCAATGAGAAAGAAACCAAATATGATTGAGAATATGGGAGAAACAAAAACGAGAGAAAAACCAAAAATCAAAGAGGAATTAGAACAAGAGAAAAATAAAAACTAGAAAAAAGTAAGAAGAGAGAAAGAAAACCAAAATAAAAAAAATGATTTTAAAATAATATTTAGCATTATTAGAGTTAATGATGTTTGCTGATGTGGCATGTTAATTAGGAATTTTATTTTATTTATCTCGTTAAAGGAGTGACTGACAACATCCATATCCAGTGGCGGAACCAGAACTCCAATTCAGAAGAGTCGAAATTTTTACGCTCGGCTATTTACAAATAAAACGACGGTGAAGTAGGTGGAAATTAGGTAAATAGCATTTGTAAGGGCGGTTGTCACCGCCCCTATAACTTGTGGGCGGTCATAACTGACCTTACATGTAAAAAAATTGTATTTTTATTTTATTTTTTCGGCAAGGAGGGTCGGCCGACCTTCCTGACCCTCCCTAGTTCCTCCACTGGCCATATCGGACATTATTTATGATGCTTAACACATCAGACTTGTAATTGGCAGCCACGCCAGGGACATGAGATGGTGTTACAATTTTTTTGTCGGAAAGATTAAAATCTTTATTGGTAATACGATTATAAAAATCTCAAATCTAGTCAGATCAATTGCGTTAGATATTACACTAACTTCTTAAGAGCTTTTGAATTATTAAGAGCCACCCAACAAATTAAACAAATAGTAAATCTAATATTTAGTAGATCTAGCCAAATGAGTATAAAAATATAAATACTCCCTCTGTCCCAATAAAGTTGTCCACTTTGAGAAAAAATTTTGTCCCAAAACTCTAGTCCATTTTCAAAAAATAACTAATTTTTACACTCGATTTTCCTATAATACCCCTATTTAAAATCCATTAATGAGTCCATTGAAAGTAAATTGCAAGTGGACCCTATATTAAATAGGGGTATCACAAAAACAGTAAGAAATTTTTTACACAATCCATAAGCAATAATTATTTTTCTTAAACTGTGTGATAAAGACAAAGTGGACAATTCTATTGGGACGTAGGGAGTATAAATGATTACAACAATCAAATTTATAGATCTAAAACTAAAATTAGTTACAAACATTTAAATCTTTAAACGTAATTTTTTAACTCGCTGGAATACACCGGAAACTAAGTAGCACGGAAACGGAAACGGGAAACGGAAACGATACGAAACGGACAAGGGGAAACGAAAGTTTTTCAAAATAAAGGACACGAAACGTGGGGGAAACGTGTAAATAACAAAAATTTAGGGATATATTTATAAAAATATTATTTAAATATTTATGATAATTAACAAAATAATTCAATTTAATGTACTAAATATTTAAAATTTTATAAATATATAAAAAATATAATACAATTCAACACAAATAAGTATATTTGTTGTATTGTGGGCAATGCGAATGTAAAATTTATGGGTAACTAGTTAGATTTTTTTATTTGTGGGTAATAATTTTAAATTTTTTATAAATTTTAATTTTTATTATTTACAGAAACGGCCCGAAACGTTTCGTACGGGTGTCCAAGAGTTTCCGGTTTCCGAAACGTTTCCGAAACGGGAAACGCAACTTTATCGAAGTTTCCGTGCTTCTTAGACCGGAAATATTGAGAAGGATGTCAGAGATGCTGGAGGGACATCGAAAACTCCGAAACGACGCTGGAGACACCAGAGATATCGAAAAGGCGCTGAAGCCTCTAGAAAGACTCTGAAACCGCCGGAGATGCCAGAAAACCATAAGAAAAATAACAAAGACTAAAGATTTTTGAGATAAGAAAGAAAGTTGCCTTTTGAGTTCCCTACTCCTTTTTCACAACTGTAAATATGATATAGCAATAAAGAGTTTACCGATTACAAAGTTAAAATTTAGAGTTTGTGAACTAAAATTAAATTCAAATTTTTTAGTGATAGAAGGTTGAAACATCAGGGATTATAAATGTAAATGAGCCAATTTATTTTGGATTGAAAGGAACTTTCTCCCTTTTTTTATTTGTCTATTTACTTAATCACATTTATCTATAATTATTTTAAAAAAAATTCAATTATTATCTCCAAAATTACTCACTCCTAATAGATAATTTTATGGTTCATTTATAAAATATTTATAACTGACATAATTATATTAATATTTATATTTATATTTATATTTATAATTGAAAATAAAAATAAAAATAATATATTTTTAATAAGTATAATTTTGACAAAATGAACAAATAAAAAACCATAGAAGGAGCGTATAGTTAATTCTCTAATATAATTTTTTTTATATAATTTAAAAAACATCTATGTTCACGTCTATTATCTTCCAAATTAAGAATGGCTAATTTGAGGTTTTCATAGAAAATCCAATAATTTACTAGACATGTGGTTACTAGCGCAGCTGCACTAGACTAGACATAAAAAATAAAGCTTAATCACTCAAAAGCCTTATATCTTTTATTTTTTTCAATTGCACTCTGACGTAGAAAAATTCTTTCAGAACCCCCCATCTTTAGATTCTTTTTCAATTGTACCCTAAATTATTAAATTGACCTATTTTCACATGAAAAAAAAATTAAAATTAAAATTATCTTTATTTTTAATCTATATTCTAATTAAATACTAATATTATTAATAATGTAAACAATCATTCTTTCTAAAATTATATCCAATAACTTTTTAAAATCAAAATCATAAAAATTTTCAATTTAGAGTACAATTGAAAAAAAATCTAAAGTTGGGGGGATTTTGAGAGGATTTTTCTACGTTAGGGTGCAATTGGAATGGAATAAAAAGATGAGAGGGTTTTGAGAGAGTTTTCTAACGTCGGGATGCAATTGAAAAAAATTTAAAATTAGAGAACTTTTGAGTGATTAGACCTAAAAAAAAAACTCAACCATCATCATGCTGGTGACATACGCAAGGGTGCTTCAACTGACGATCTAATTAAATTGCAATGAAAAGGTCAAAAAACTAATTAACATAAAAAAAATTAAAATATTAATTAGATGAGCTTTCAACTAAAAGTCCATGTTTCTTATAAGAATAATTACAAAATCAGTTAAAAATAATCGTAAGATTTTATGACTTTATTTTATATTACTAAACATATACATATCGAGTTTATGCTTACCGGCCAGCTTATGTATTTATATTAATCATAATGTATAATTTGTTAAGAATAATCAAATATCGATTGCTGTATATATATAATTTGACTTGAAACTTTAAAAGTATTAATTTCCACTTAAATAAAATTATAATTTAGTCATTAAAATAAAATAAAATAATTTTAAAAAACTAGTGACTACCAAAATCAATTATATGTAATTCTGGAATTGATTATAAAATTGTTCTCTTCTTAAAAATTATTCCTCTCTATAAAATAAATTCCAATTCATTCAAAAAAATGCCCCACCATTTTGCCTATAAATACCGATCGAACAAGTCACCAAATTTCACACATTGCCTAAGTCTCTTCTTTACATCAAAAGGCAAAACAATGATATCCAAAATTTTAGTAGCTCTCATTTCTCTCGTCAACCTAGCCCTAATCCTTCCCTCAAGTGCCCAAAACACACCACAAGACTACCTCGATGCCCATAATATAGCTCGTATAGCCGTAGGTGCAGGGCTCGAACTAATGACATGGGACGATAATGTGGCCGCGTATGCTCAGAATTATGCAAATCAACGCATCAACGATTGCGCACTTGTGCAATCCGGGGGACCTTATGGCGAGAACATAGAGTGGAGCAACGTCGATCTTTCGGGCACGGATGCGGTGAAGTTGTGGGTTGATGAGAAAGCTTTCTATGACTATAACTCGAACTCTTGTACATCGGGCCATCAGTGCAATCTCTACACTCAAGTGATCTGGCGTACGTCGGTTCGATTAGGATGTGCCAGGGTTAGGTGCACAAATGGTGGAACAATTGTTATTTGTAACTATGATCCGCCAGGCAACTTTATTGGACAGAAACCTTATTAAAATGTTTGATCGTGTGTGCTACATTTGGATTTGTATAGCCTATATATAAATAAGCCATTAAAATCTTGAGGTTTCTATGGAAGAACTCTCAAGTTTTAATTGGAGGGCTATAGAAAGAATAAATGAAATAATGAAATTAAATATATTGTATTGTGTATTTTTGTTGTGCGTAAATGAATATTAATAAAAAATAATATGAAGTTTGCAATTGGTTTTCTCATGTTGTATGACAACTTAATTTGAAGAATACTGATCATATGGTAACACTAGCTTAACATAGGATGAATCCATTTCCACATCTCTAAAATATACCACTTTTGATTATATGATCTTTAAATTAAATTTTGTATTTTCAGATCTTTCAACTAAGCGAAAACACATTTTTAAATCCATGAATAACATAAACAATGCCGTTTCATCATATTCAAAAATTTAAATTTGTATCCTAAACGGCGTTATTTTTATCATTTAAGGACTTGAAAACATATTTTCACTAAGTTGAAGAATTAGAAAAAATCAAAATTTAATTTAATAATCAGATAATTAAAACTGGTATGAGGGACGTGAAAATAAATTATTTCCTAAACATACTTTGTTTCATCTATCACAAAAAAAACATATGAAGTTATGTTAATTTTTCCTCATATAAGCATTAAAATTTATGTTATTTCTAATATATATTCTAGACTAAGTAAATTACTATATCTATAATTACGATGAACTTCCAAATATAATCTAAATATGACAATTTGACCCTTCAGTTTTATATTTTGAGTCAATTATATCTGAAAATAAAGAGTGCAATTGATAAAAATAAACTATAACTCAGTATCTTAGGTTATTTTCTACGTCAAATTAGTTTTTTTTAGGAGAAATAATTCATAAGATTTTTTTATTAAAATACGAAATTCACAAACAAAAAATAGCAACATAAGAACTAGCCAAAAATGGATAGAAATTTCTTATATTTTAACGATTTTCTTTAAATTATCATAAATATAATTAAAAAAAATAAAAATATTTTATTTTATCAATTATTCCTTTAGCTTTTTTTTATTTACTGTTCACATATAATTGATACAAAGTATTAAAATATTTAACCACAATTTTGTATTCAACATATGTCAATCTCATCACATTTTTGTATATATTAACTTATTTTGGGCAAATTTATTTTTAAAACTTAAATCTTGACGTCTCTTATCAATTGCGATCAAATTTTTTAAATTTTTATAATCTTATCATAATTTGAAAGGTTTAGTGGAATTGTCTCCAAACTTTTGCATTCCACTATTTCACTGCAAATCTTTGCTATATTTTATTAATTACAATTAAAAAAATTATTGGGTCAAGTGTTTATCACTGGATAAAATATATATATATATATATTATCAATTATGATCAGAAAAATTATTATAGTATTTTTAAATTATTTTTTAAAACAATATATTATTCATATTATATATGAATTACATACAAAATATATATATAAAATAAAAATATGTATATACATTTATTATTTGGATATTACACAAAATGTGTACTAAATATATAAAAAAATTTATTTTTATCAAAATAATCATATTATTATAAATATTTAAAAAAATTACATTTTTATAATTATTTATAAAAACAGTATTTTTATAACACCATAGTCAGATTATATATTTTTCTAGTATTTATATAAACATCCCTATTTTTAAGACATTCAGCCACTGTCATTTGGTCTAATTTGGCCGGTGCCATGGAATAATTGATGTCACTTAACTGATTAACACTGACTTTAAAAAAGTATTATTGTAACTGAAAAGTGAAATCTGATCATGTTATGGTTAGAAAAAGCTTGTTTAAGTTGATATACTTATCAATTAGTCATATTCTGGAGCCATAAAGAAACATTGTCTAGCTATCATATTTAGGTTGTATTACATATAATATAATTTTATATTCTAATTATAATAAGAAATTGATAGAGTCAAATTTAAGACTCCTACGTTATACTATAATATCGATTTCACTTTTTTCTTTAATTTCATGAGGTGTTTTGAAGAGATTTCAACTATAAAACGACATTTTTAACTTTTCATATTCAGATTAATCTCCACTCGAACCAGATAGGTCTCTTACAGGAGAAAAAACTCTGATTCAAAATTTTAAACGGCTGCATATACGAATACGTATGAACCTGCAACCTCACTTAAGCCAGAAGAACCTGTTACCAATTCATCTTCACTTTAATTGTCTTGCCTATTCAAGTTGAATTTAACCAACTAAAAACCCTATCCGTCTCTCTCTTTTGAGAAACCTCTCAAACCCTAACAAATTTTTTCTTTTTGTTCACTTGGGAGGTGGTTTTTGGCCATTTTTGGCCAAAAATCACCTCCCCAAAGTTTTTAGTCTTTCCATAATTTTTGCCTTTAATTTTGAATAAAGTTTCTTTCTTGGCCAATTTTGATCTAGATCTAGAAATTATTTCTACCTTAATATCTTAATTTTATTAGATATGTTCTAATCGAAATTAAGAGTAGTTTTTTTCATTGTTGGAGATGAAATTGTTTTTTAAAACAATTAGAGCCACCATCTTACGACGGATTTCACCAAATATCAGTATATTTTGTGTCAGTATAAATGATGTCTTTAATGTTCAAGAGAAGAGATATGTCACAGAAGATGTGATTAGGGACTTTAACGATGAAGTTATAGCTGCTAGCTGTAGCAGTCGTGCGATTAAAGTTGGTATTATCATGGCAAGCGAAGCTAATCTAATTCTCTTTATTTCAAAGGTTGTAATGAATGCCTTCAACAACAACTATTTGCTTTGTAATATTATCAGTTTAATAGCACATGACTATTTTAGATTAATTGAGGTGCATACATGTTGTTTTAAGGGGTATTCCTATTAAATAGCACCACCTTTAGCGTTTTTTTTCGATTTAAGCCACTACTACAAATTGTCTCAATTGTTACCGCAAACTTTCCAATCTTTTTAATTATTAGCCCAGGTCCCCTTTTCGGCATCTGAAATCCCACGTGGCTCGCCGGATTGCCTCGTCAGCGCCAGCGTGGCCTTCTTTATGCGACCGTTTTAGATTATTCCTACCAAATAATACGAACTGCCATTTTGTCTCAAATATTAGCACAACCTTTCAAATATTTTTAAATTTTAGCCTAAAACTTGTTTCCGGCTATTGGAATCACAACTAACTCTACGTCACAGTCATAAATTTACAACCCTAAAATCACAACCATAAATTCACAAACTCTAAATGCTATGTATGCTATGTTACTATCAACTGTTACAAAATGCTATGTATGCTATTAACTGTTACTCACAGCTACTGAATGCTATGTATGCTATCAACTGCCAAGCCATATAAGTGCAATAAGTTAGTAGTTGTGTTAATAGCGTCTACTTCATATTAATACTGAGTCGTATAAGTGCAATAAATTAGTTTAATTGATATAAATATATTTAACGGATTATAAAAATGTCGCTCTCATCCAAACAATTACTATTTAGAAATAAATATTATATTTTGATATTTTAATTAATTTAAAATGTAAATGAAAATAATTTATTTAAAGATAAATTATTATATTTGATATTTTGATTAATTTTAAAGTTAAATAACGGGTATCTTAATTAACATTAATACATATAACGGGTCATAAAAATGTCGCTTATGTGTGTAGGATGTGATAATAATAAATTAATATTATATATAACGGTCGTATTAATATCCCAAACGGGGTATAGTTTCTATTTAAATAAAAATAATTATAATAATTTATTTACAAATAAAGTATTATATTTAATATTTTAATTAATTTAAAATTTAAATAACGGGTCATGTAAGTGTCGCTCACATGTGTAGCATAAAGAAGGCCACGTTGACGCTGACGAGGCAATCCGGCGAGACACGTGGGATTTTAGATGCCGGAATTGGGACCCGGGCTAATAATTAAAAAGATTGAAAAATTTGAACTAACAATTAAGACAATTTATAGTAGTGGCTTAAATCTCAAAAAACGCTAAAGGTGGTGCTATTTAATAGGAATACCTCTTGTTTTAATTACGATAGAAAATCTCATGTGGTAGCATATGACTATTTTAATTTATCTAATTGGTTGGGACATGTCCTTCCGATTATCAAATTCTATGTACTGGCTGATCAATCAACTTTTGATTAATAGAACTTTTTATTTAAAAAAAAAATATTTAACTGCGTTAATCTAGTTCCACTCTAAAATCAAATGAATCAATTTCATTTTTTAATTTATTCATCCGCAAATTAGATATTTTCTACTGATCCAACTATGAAATCCTGATGGTTTCTATTAGTTCGAGACATTTTAAAAGAAAATCAAAGGGTTAAAGCATTTTTAACAAATGAATAATGCACTTTAGAGATCTCCTAAAATTCAAATCTTATTTTTGATAGCTAATATTTAAATGTTGTATTTTTTTCAAAGAAATTTTCAATGTTGTTACTTATCATTTTTATTATAAGGAAAAAATTATAATTAAATCAAAAAGTGAAAATAAATCTATATACCAAAAATTATAGTGTATTAGTTAAACATATTCCAGAAGAAAAAAAATTAACAGTTACGTTCAATAATTTTATAATTTATGTCAATATGGTCTTTTAATTTAACGGATTAATTTTTCCAGTTATTATAAATAAATATAAAATTTATCAAAAAGTTCATGTAGTTATTAATTTTTCTAACCATTACAAATAAATATAAAAAATTAAACTATGGACTAATTTATCAAAAATAAACTTAAAGATATTAATTGTACTTTATTTTATTAATTAGACCTTTTATTTGTTTTATTTACTTATTCAATATATAATTGATTTAAAATGTGAAGGGGTTCAAGCTGTCAAATATTTTCATTTATGAAATAATTGTCAATTTCATCATAGTTATAGAAATAATAATTGTTTTACAAATCAAAAAACATCAGTAATACATAGATAAAAGAACACGAAAAGTGATTTTACAAGACTAATTAAGTGTTAAAACAAGACAGGGAAATCTATTAGCTTTTAATTACCAAATAACAAATAAAGATTATATATAATATTCTTCATCTAAAAGAACTTAAAATCCAAAACAAACATAACATATTATACTAACAAATTATTAAAGATGAACTCAAAAATACAAAACATTCATCAAAGAATGCCAACATACATAAGTAAGAGAACTATATATTTTGATGTAATATTAAGCTTAATTAATTAAATTACTTTATCCATATATTGACGATATTAATTAATTAAGCTTATTTCATTTTTCATTTTTTTAATATGGGCGTTCTCCTATATAATTTCCAGGTGGATAATAGTTGCAACTGATATAATTATAGCCATTTTTACATTTAGCACTAGCACATCCAATTTGATTTGTGTCACGCCAAATAATTTGAGTATAATGTAAGCATTGATCAGCTATGCATGAATTAGATTCATAATCATAATTAGGTCTTTCATCTGCCCACAATTTTACTGCATCTAGGGCACCAAATTCACCCCACCCCATTGCTAAATTCTCCCCGTAAGGACCATGCGAATGCTCTAATTCGCAAGTTTTCGCCTTTTTGTTTACGTATTCTTGTGCATAGTCCTTTAATGTGTCGTTCCATCCGATTGGACCGATCCCGATAGCTGCACGTACCTGATTATGTGCAGCGACATAGTCCGTCGGAGAATTTTGAGCTTGAGAGATGGGAGCTAGGGTTAGTCCCATGAAACATAGGGCTAGTACAAATTTGGTGACACCCATTGCTAATTATATTAATTTTTATCTCTCAATATGCAATGAAATGGAGAATTTTAGTGGAGAAATTGAGGTATTTAGAATAATATGTAATTATTTTGAGAATTTATAAGGGAATTTTAGGTTAAATTAGATAAAATCATAATGTTAAAAATAGAAGATAAAAAATGATACATAGGTGCTAATTATGTAACAAAAACAGAATTTGGTGGATATTAGTTTTGGATGTTAGTTTGATCAGTTTCTTAATATTGGTGAAAATTAACAATATAACAACTGCTAAAAGCAAAGATAATCGAAATATTAATTCATTTAAAATATAAAAATATTTAAGAGTGGTTAGAAATTATGTTAAAATAACAGGCATAAGATTAATTTTTTTATGAACAGGCATTAATTATATATCATGTTTCTATTGGTAAAATATACTAGAGAATTATACTAAGCTTCTCAACTGTTTACAACTCAATCACCAATATAAGCAAGCAAAAACGAGCCCCAGACTTCACATAAATCTTCATCATGTAATTTTTGTTGGACTTTAGGAGGATTAACTTGAAACAAACTATTTTAATTTGTACTAAAATGTAACTTTTACAAACACTCTTGCACTTGAAAGACACTACTCACACGTACACACACTCACCCTAAGTCTCTCCTACATACATGATAAACAAATTCCAGTTAATTCTTTATTTTGTGTAGAGAAAATTAAAAGATTAGAGAATTTTAGAGAGTTTGTTGGTGAATCTTCTAACACTCCTCCTCAACAACTACTTTCTTGAAATGTTTTTCTATTTACTACACCAAGTCGCTTTCTGAAATTTCAGAATTTTGCACAGTTAAGTTTTTTTGTAAATATATCATCAACTTGATCATCGGTCTTTACGTATACCATCTTTAATCCTTCGTGCAAATTTTTTTCCCAAACATAGTGGTAATGGACCTCCACAAGGTTTGTTTTTGTGTGAAACTGAATTTTTAATCAGATAAATAGCTGACTGATTATCACAATATAATCATATTAAATATAAGTTGTTTGATGAAGGTCCTTTATAAGTTGCAGTAGCCATGTGCATTTTTGAGTTCTCATTATCGCTGCTCTATATTCTGCTTTTGTATTTGAAATGAAATTGTATGTTGTCTTTTTCTTTACCAAAAGATGGGTCATATTTCCATATTAAATACATAATTTGCAGTTGAGTGCCTCGTATCGTGATCTCTAAGGTAATCAGCATCACAGTAGTTGTTGATCTCAATCTTTCCTTCTTTCTTGTACAATATACGATAGTTCATCATACCTTGAAAGTATTTTAAAATTCTTCGAACATATTCCAAATGAGGATTCTTAAGAATTCTGCATAAATCGACTTACCATGCTCTTTGAATATGATATATTAGGCCTCGTGAGAGTGACACAGATCAAGTTGTCGACTTATTATCTATGCATGTTAGTATCCTCCAAGTTCTTCTTTTCAAAAGAGCATAGGCTCGCACTCGAGCATTCCATATTTCTCCAATAAATCTTTTGTGTACATATGTTGACACACGGAAACTCCATTCTTCATACGCTCGACTTCAAGACCAAGAAAATGGTTTAACTCTCCCAAGGCATTCATTTGGAAACGTGCCAATAAATTCCCTTTTACTTGATCTATTGCAGCCTCGTCATCTCCCGTAATGATGAGATCATCCATAAACCAATACTATTTCTACCTTTTCATCTTAAATTCACACGAACATGCTAGAGTCCGCCGGTGACATCATATAATTATATTGGATTAAAAACTCTACTATTTTTCCACACCATGCTTTTGGCGCTTGCTTCAATCCATAAAATGTATTCTTTAACTTGCACACGTAGCCTAAATAAGATTTGCTTTTAAACCCTTAGGGCTCCATATATCTCTCTTGATCGAGCTCTCCATGCAAGAAGGTATTCTTTACATCCATTTGCCAGAGTTTCTGATCCTTGCAAAGAGCTAAGGCTAGCAACATATGTACCATTGTAATCTTTGCAACTGGACTTAATGTCTTGTCATAGTCCAAACCATACGTCTGCGAAAATCCTCAAGTAACCAACCGAGCTTTATGCCTCTCAATTGATCCATAAGCACGTCTCTTTATTTTGTAAATCCATTTACAGAAAATCAGCCTCACATCTTTGGTTTTTGCCACAAAATCCCAAGTCTCATTTTTGTTCAAGGCTTCTATATATTTTTTCTTTCATAGCACGTCGTCATTCTTCGCGCTTCTTAAACGTTGTAGGCCCCTTTGTATTCTTATTTTTCGACAAGTGTTACATTAATATATTTAGAATTCGGCTTTTTTGTCTTTCACTTTTTCTAAGTTGGTGCTCATGTTCCACTAGATTTTATTCTTGAATATTTTCATCATAAGTGATTTGATTATAACTCATCGTTGCATATTCTTCTGTAGGCTTGGTTTCCTTCTGGTCTGGGTATAGTTCCTCGATGACACAAGATGCTTGAAAATCCCGCTCTTCTTCGATTTCTGCCAGTGGGTGTATGGATGCCACGTTCTCTTCAACTTTGTTGTACCAACAATCACGAGCACAATCACCTTATTTGCCACAAACAAAGCATTGATTATTTATATGTTGACTCGTCTTGACATGGCCCTGACCATTGTGATTTGTTGTTCATCGCCCCATTTGCCAGCTTCTTCCTTGTTGATTATGCCAATTTTCTTGCATTGACTTTCCTCTTTTTATGAATCTCACCCCTTGTAGATTCTTACGCTTTTATTACTAAAGTAAGATCTCTCCTGTCTTTTGTTGAGGTTTTAGGCTTTTTTTTTATTTATCTCCTCCTGATTTGCCAAGATATTTTTTTAATTCATTCGAAGTTGGTTTCTTTGACCAATCCACGGGTTGTAATCACAATAGTATTGAACTCTGAACGCAGCCCATTTTTCAAGATTATGCTATCAAGGAGTATTATACCATAAATTTTAACCTACACACAAGAAAAATAAAAAAAATATAATATAATATTATTTTTTTCAAATTATTTTCTGAAAATTGTTTTTACTTAAAGTTTATTCTAATCACTCACTAATACGTGAAACTACGACTAGTTATACATTAATTTAGTTTTTCTCTTAGTTTATTTATTTTTTAGTGTTGTTTAATTATTGTATTTTTGAATAAAAAAATGGTGGATTTTATTCAAATTTGAATTTGTTTGATTCTTTTTTATTATTATTATTCATTTATGCAAAATATTATTTTCTTGTTGTTTAATTTAAGGATTAATTTTATAAAAATTCACGAACTTTACACGTTTTCTCATTTTAATCACGCAATTTCGATTTTCTCATTTTCATTCACGAACTACCACTTTTTCTCAAATTCATACATGGTGCTGAGGTGTCACGGTTCCATTGGTGTAATTTGTTGAGGTGGATGTCACTTTACACCAATGAATGAGTGCCACCTCAGCATCGTGTATGAATTTGAGAAAAAGTGGTAGTTCGTGTATAAAAATGAGAAAATTTAAACTACGTGATTAAAATGAGAAAATGTGTAAAGTTTGTGATTTTTTTTACATTAACCCTTAATTTAATTAAGTCTAGCTAAATTTTCTTAATCTAAAATATTATGAGTAGATTAAATTGAATTTTAATAACTTTTCTTATGCCCATACAACTTCTATTGCCCAACTTAATGTTAGTAGTTACTTGATTAATCATTACTTGATGTTAGAATGATTAGTGAGTAAAAAATTAGAGCTAATTAATTTAAAAATGATAATAGTAACATACTTATAAACATGAAGTAGGCTATTAAGTTTGCGTTACGTGGTTTATGTGAATAACAGGTTTTTCAAACTTCGATTATTTATTGCTAATTACTTTCTGTTATTCAATAGCACTGCAAAATAATATGAGGTGTTGGATTATAATCAAAGAGCTAGCATTGTCTAAAAATAGACGGTTTGCAAATTCGTTCTATCATTGTACAAAAAGATGGAAATTGATTAACATGAAGTCAAAGATAATTTAATTAAAATTCATATCAAAACAATACTGTAAATTATTTGTTGTTACTTTTATTCATTTATTTTATATTTTCATTAATTTAAAATTTAATTATTAATTTATTTATATATTAATAAACTAATTAATTAAGCTTAAATCATTTTTCATTTATTTATTTTTATCGATGAGAGCATTCTCCTATATAATTTCCAGGTGGATAGTAGTTACAACTAATTAATGTGATTATACCATTATTACATTTAGCACTAGCACAACAAATTTAATTTGTGTCACGCCAGATAATTTCAATATAAAACAAGCATATATCAGCTCAGCAAGAACAATTATACTACAAAATTGAATCACTCAAAAGAGGAAGTAAAAATCAATCAAATACTATAATTTTTAACAAAAATATTAAAATCAATACCAAAATGGTAAAAAATAGTACACTTACTACTGTAAGTATTAATTTTACTTTTTTAATAAGGGCGTTCTCCTATATAATTTCCAGGTGGATAATAGTTGCAACTAATATAATTAAATCCATTGTCACATTTAGCATTAGCACAGCCAATTTGATTTGTGTCACGCCAGATAACTTGAGTATAATGCAAGCATTGATCAGCTATGCAAGAATTAGATTCATAATCATAATTAGGTCTTTCATCTGCCCACATTTTTACAGCATCTAGGGCACCGAATTCCCCCGATCCCATGGCTAAATTCTCTCCGTAAGGACCATTCGAATGCTCTAATTCACAAGTTTTTATCTTCGTGTTTATATATTCTTGTGCATAGTCCTTCAATGTATCGTTCCAGCCGACCGGACCGATCCCAATATCCGCACGTACTTGATTATGTGCCGCAACATAGTCCGTCGGAGAATTTTGAGCTTGAGAGATGGGAGCTAGGGTTAGTCCCATGAAACATAGGGCTAATACAAATTTGGTGACACCCATTGTTGATTGTATATTTTTTTTTATCTCAATATGCAATGAAATTGGAGAAGTTGAGGTATTTAGAATAATATGTAATTTTGAGAATTTATAAGGGAATTTTTCGGTTAAATTCGATAAAATCATAATGTCAAAAATAGAAGATAAAAATTGATACATACGTGCTAATTTTGTAACACAGAAAGAATTTGGTGGATATTAGTTCTAGACGTTAGTTTCAGTTTCTTAATTAATAATTAACAATTTTACAACTGCTAGAAGCAAATAAAATCTAAATATTAATTAATTCTTATAATATATAAATACATATATATATAATGTTAATGTATAGAATGATTGGTATTTTATATTGGAAAACTTTTAAAATACTCATCATCATCATTAGAAGTTCTACAAAAATTTGATTTAGAATCATAGTTAGCCTTCTCACAAACACATGAAATGAATGATTAAATTCACATCTTTTAATTACTGAATTAGTAATAGTTTTGAGCATACTATGTTACTATTTTATCTCATGTAATTAGATCGACCTTACTATATATTTTGCAGCATAGTCATGCACTTCACATCATCATATGCCCAGCTCGCTTGTGCCAGGCTTGTACAATAAATTTTTGTATGAATTTCCGCTCTTATCCGCGTTAAGTTCATTTTTATAGAAAGGCTCGAGCTTATAGTATAGTTGGTTAATTTTTAATATAGGTTTGACAACACTCTTCTCGAACCCAAAAAATATATTATAAAGGTTAGACTTGAATAGAAAAATATTAGGCATGAACCAGGCACGCGGACTTGAGCTTGTATTTCAAAATATCAAGCGTGCTCATTTTCGGAACATGAATATGTATAGATGAAATTCGAAAAGAACGATCGATATATTTTGAAGATTTAACCTAGCTAATCTTCAAAGTCTGCAGTAATCAAAAACATTATGGCATTGATGTTGTATTACTTTCTCCATCCAATTACCTCCATGGTGGAGCATTCGTACTTCTTTTAATTTAGTTTTATCTAAATCTATATCTATACTTCTATACTATATATAAAAGCACGGCTGGAGGGGGACAGACAAATTTACTGAATAATCCTTTTCAGTTTACTACTAAATAAAGGTTTTATAGTCATTAACTAATTGATTATTTAATTAATCATTATTATAATTAAAGTCCTAATTAGAATAGGTAGCTAAATTATCTCCAATTTAGTTTTTAATATGCAAAAAATAACTAAATTGTCTTCAAATTAGTAGGAATACCTATCTTTTAGTTTGATTGCACTACAAAATTAAAATACTCTATTTAGTCAATATATTATTATTTAAATTTCTATCTTATTATTTTTAAAGATATTATTAATTAAATTAAATTAATTATTTAATTATGGTTATTATAAAACTAAAAGAAGAATAAATTCAGTATGGAAAAAAAATTAATAACTGAATATATTATATTTACTTTTATAAAAATTCTTAACTAATTTAATATTAATTATAAATAAAAATTGATATAATTATAATAAATTTACTAATATGTTCATTGACGAGTTACGTTACGAGCCACGTGCATAGCACGTAATGCGAAACTAGTATATTTAAAACACCGAAGACAATGTTGATTTTAGGTGTGTGGGTGTAAAACTATATTAATTTGCTTTATTTTTATTTTAGCTTTATTTTTTATTTGATTATTTTAGTTTATTTTATTCTATTTAAAATTAGATAAGTGTCGTAGGATTAAGAGCTTAACTTTTATTCTATTGATGATGAATTATTTCGATTATTTGAAATTGAAGCATGCAAAACAAAATAGACCATTTTTTTTAAATTTGTGTATTGTTAACTTATTATCTTTTTAAGCGATGAAATGAATTAAGAGCTGTGATTTTTATTGACTTTTTAATAGCTTAAATATTTATATTAACTTGTATATCACAAAAGTAAAAAATATAACTAAATTCAGTGACAAATTTCAAAACTTTAATGGTTTTGACTAATGAATTTTGTTAGATTCACTTGCTATAGATAAATTTATATGTTTGTGACTTTGTATAGTAAAATGGAGCATAAGACGCACTTGTCAAAAATAATAATAAAAAATATAAAAATGCAAATAATTTGAGTGAAGTTGCTCTATACACTATAGTTACGTTTGATTCGAAATAGCTAATTTGTGAAGAAAAAAATAGAAGAAAAAAAACAATTAGTAGATAAAGTGGTTTAGAATAAAGTCAAAATAAATTGAATTAATATTTTTTAAAAGTTAGTACATTTGACTATGTATATGTAATTGTATGCCAGACGTGTAATTGTGCGGTATATATTATTTTAATATTATTTTTTAAATTCTTTTCTTAAGAAATTTTATATTGCATTTATTTGATTTTAATTTTTTTTATATTAGGCATAATTTTTATTTAATTCCGATTTAAATTAGTCTTAATGATTGATTGATTGATTGATTTATTGATTAAATTAAATTAATAATTTATATAAATTAAAAATTCAAGAAAATACTATAGTAATAACTCTTATAATAAAAAAATTAAGTATAATTTAATGTATATAACTTGAAAATTATGAGAATAATAAAGCTCATGAGTACACATAATTATAAATTGCAATAGTATATTGACTATTTCGAAATAATTAAGTGAAAATCACTTTTACAATTCTTCATTCATAGCTAATCATGATGATTTTATTTTAATATCTATTGCAACCCTGAAATATTAAGACATTAGCATAGAGTAATTATAAACTATTTAAGAATCTAAAATACATAAATTAATCTGAACCAGTATAACATAAAGTAAAAATTATAGACTGACCTTTTCTTGAAGTGAGGAGGAGTAAAAATAGTTGGATGGTGAATAAAATATTCATATCAAGGAAAACATTTTTTTTAATTGTGTACTTCAAACTTTTCAAACTTCAAACAAAAGAAAAACAAAAACAAAATCAATTACTAATGGCTTAATTCCTTAAAAAAACCCCATCTTGCACTTTTTTTTCATTTATATCCTGACCTTGTAAAAACACCATTTGTTTTTCAAACTTCAAACAAAAGAAAAACAAAAACAAAATCAATTACTAATAGCTTAATTCCTTAAAAAAACCCCATCTTGCACTTTTTTTTCATTTATACCCTGACCTTGTAAAAACACCATTTGTACCCAATTTTGGGTTTTTATGTTTCATCTCTACCCAAAAGCATTAAATTGTACTTTTTTCATTTGAAAAAGAGTTTAAAACATACTTTTTTCTATTTTAAAATATACATATAAATCCTTAAACTTAAAAAATAATCAAATACATCCAAATAATTAATTAATTTTTTTAATTTGATAAAATAATAAAAAATTAAAAAAAATTATTATTATTTTTAATTTTTTTGTCGGAAATATTTTTAAAAAAATTAAAAAAATAAAAAAAATTCGAAATATTTAAAAAAAAAATATTATTATTTTTAATTTTTTTGAAAAAGATGGTATTTTTGTACTATTAATAACATTAATATCTAATTCGTATATAAGTTAAAAATGAAGGATTGTTTTAAACTTTTTTTCAAATGAAAAGAGTACAATTTAATGCTTTTGGGTAGAGATGAAACATAAAAACTCAAAATTGGGTACAAATGGTGTTTTTACAAGGTCAGGGTATAAACGAAAAAAAAATGCAAGGTGGGGTTTTTTAAGAAATTAAGCCATTACTAATTGAGTGAAGAAAAAGGGCAGTGATATTTCCAGATCAAATTTTAATAAGACCAGAGCACTTTTTATGGTTTAGACATTATTGTCCTTTTCCTAATAAGCTAACAATTTCATTAATTAGGTTCATTTTTTTATTTCTAAATTAATACTTGTTTAATTAGGAAACAAATATTAAAAAAGTTAAACTCAAATAATATTCTCTTCATAATCAATTCATTTTCCAAACTCACTCTAAACAAACAAATAAAAGATTGATCTTTAAAAACAAAACTCTTAGCAACAGGAAAAGAAATTACACGCACAACATATCATCATTCATCTTCATCATTCATTTGAAGCCATCCAAAAACAAAAGCTTAACAAAATGAAAATTTAGCGACAAGTACCAATTAAACATGTTTAAAATTGATGTTGGTGTTTGGTCAAAAATTGAATTTGAACTTTAGGTAGATCCATTTACAATTATTAGATTGAATTAAAATAAAATACGAAATTATATTATTTGCACAAAAATAATAAAGAGGAAAAAAAACTTGGACCAACATTTTTTTATGGCTTAAATGCATCAAAAATCATGAACTATCGCGTGTTTTTGGTATTTAACACGAACTTTTAATTTTAGCTTAAAAATACATGAACTTTCAACTTTTTGCAATTAAGACCAAGTGTGAATTTTTTTTAAAAACGGCGTCGTTTTAGGTCCAAAGCGGCACCGTTTTATGGCCAAAACGGCGTCGTTTTATGTCCGAAATGGTGTCCATGTTATTATTGCAAAAAATTGAAAGTTTGTGTATTTCTATGCCAAAATTAAAAGTTCGTGTTAAATACCAAAAACACGCGATAGTTCGTGATTTTTGGAGCATTTAAGCCTTTTTTTATTAAGATATATTTATAATTATATAATTTTGTTTGATTGATAAACAAGTAAATGGAAGGCTAAATATCGTAAAAAGGCCAAACCTTTCACAAAATCAACAAATGAGAGAATAGTATTTTAAAATATAGAGACCAAACCTTTCACAAATGAGAGAGTAGCATTTTAAAGTCTAAAAATAATAAAATAAAAGTCAGATAATATTCAATTGTTAATGGTTTTGTAATTCTTTATTTGTTTGTTTGGAGTGACGTGAAAAAGAAAATTGATTATGACGGGATCCACCTTTCATTGTAAATAATTCTAAAACGAATGAGAGCGATTCAATATACGAAGGTGCTGATTAAAGCTCAAAATAGAAAAATAAGAACAAAACTTACCGATGAACCAAAACTTTTGAGGATGATAGCAGCGTTTTTTTTTAAATCAAGAGTAGTACGACGGCTAGGGTTGACGACAATTGAAACGATGTTTTTTTTTTTAGGGTCTTTAAAGTATTTTAAAAAGACCTAAAATCTAAAGAACAAAAGAAAAAATAGCACGGCAGTTTATATATTGCTACTACAATATGATTCTGCTTCTAATTGAAGCACACAACTCAATGGGCTTTTCATTCATATACATGAACGGATGGGCTTTACATGGAGAAAGAATGAATTGCATGCAAGGCTCATTTACATGGAAAATATTCATAACTATTTTTTTTATTAGTAATGCAAACTAAATATGAATCAAACCACGACCGAATCAACGAACGACTCAAATAAAATCAATATAAATATTTAATAATAATAATAATAAATTACTTAAAACTTGACGGAATGCAAAAATTATAATTCTTTTTTTTTGAATAATTTAAAAAAATACGGGATATTACATTCTCCCCAACTTATTAAAAATTCGTCCTCGAATTTACCACAAAACCAAAGTCAAATAAAAACAATTAAAGCACGCATAAAATCACACGTAACTCAAAATACGGAGCAACACATCCTCAATGGAATTAAGATAAAAACCGCATAACCCAACTTTAGCAAAATAAAACCGCAATCTCAAAAGATTAAACCAAATCTCATACCCAAAGGTAATGCTACCACAAAGACAATTGAGGAGAGTCAAACAAAACGAAACATAATTAAACTTAAAACACGCCGAAAAATTTGGGGTGTTACATTCTCCTCAACTTAGAGGAAAACGACCTCGAAATATAAAACTGATTTGAAGACTCGAAAGATCACCACATGCATACGTGAGAAATTCTGTGTTCAACAATTTGGTACCTCAAACGACTTCTCAAATACCACGTGTGAATTAAAATTTTGCTTCCAACCGGGAATAACCAACACGCAATACGAGGAAAGCCCTAAGTTACAAACCAAAAACCTACAGACACTCTCAACTGAAAATAATCTTACATCCTTTAACGTCTACGCCCAATATCACTTATAGTGGTCACAACACCAATTACCTCATATGAGAAGACTTAACAGCAAATCAAAATATCATCCTTATCAAATATGCTCTCACAAAATAACGGCTAAAAACTAAACACCATTAGAATCGTCTCGGTTCAACCAACTAAGATTAGCTCGACAATACCATCAACTTTTCGAACTCAGTCGTAAGAAGCACACCAATTTGTAAGAAATACATAATTTAAACTCCTGACATTAAAATTTTTCGTCCTTAATTAATTTTTTTATATTCACCCAATATAACCTCGAATCCTATAGAATATCATTTAGATCAAATCGAAATTAATCGGTTTATTGGTCATGTTCAAATTAATTTTTTTTTTTTTGAAAAAGCTTTCTGCAAATACAATTTCATATTAACACCGTCCGCTTTAAATTTTAAATTACTAGCATTTCAAGTTAAATTTCATTTTTAACCGAAAATATTTAACCCGTTGAAAAATCCTCTAGATTCATAAACACATCAACAAAATAAAACACTCTCAATTTTAAATTATAACTGAACCTTACTTTCATAATAAATTCACAATTTTATAAATCGTTCATTTAGAAAAATCATAAAATCCACTTTTAAATCAAAACTGGCAAGGTTTCATCATTTTTCAAAAGTTAAAATCCCACAAATAAAAATTCTTTTATTTACGAAAAATTTCAATATCGGTAGCAAAACTTTTAAACAGAAATTGAATTTGTAAATACAAAATTCCTTTTAAACCTTTCAGTGTAAATAAATACGCAGAGCATAACCAATTTCCATAAATCAAAATTCCTCAAATTATATACTCTAAGATGACACAATTTTTTTTTAACCCGACTCAAAAAAAATTCCGCACTTACCACAACTAAACCTTAAGTGCAACTTATAACCATAATCCCTATTTACCAAATGCTGATACTCCAACAATATAGAATAAATCCTTACAATGCAATTCCTCCTAAATCACCACCGTCATCACAGAGTATTGTATAGATACCAACCAGATAAAATTTTCAAAATCATTTGAAATTTAACAACTTTTTAAACACCATTTTCATAATATAACTCGCGAGTTTATAACAAAACATTTGTCTTGACAAGTCTCACTGATAAAATTTATTTTACATAATTGTGCGCCAGGGTGATGACAGCTCTCATCCCCAAAGAGTTGCATTCAACCCTAATAATTTAATGTCGTGATGAATGTTCTAAATGCATGTATCAATTATTTATTTCTCTTTAAATTAGTGATCATACTCAATGCTCAGTGCAGTTTCCTATTCGTGGTATTTCAAATGCATGTTCATGACATGTCTGGGCACAATTATGTGATAAAAACGTTTCAATTACTTTAACAAGTTAACATTTGAAATCAATTTTCATTCGAAACATTTTTCTAGACATTACACTCTGTGAGACGGGCACTCGTCCATCTTGACATATTTGCCCATCTCTATTATACTAGTCCACCAATTTGCATCGTCATTAACGAAATAACCTAAAATCAACAACAAAACTAAAATTTACCTAACAACAAATTTCCCTTCAAATCTAATTGAAAATTTTCCAAAGGCATCAAACAACACGAACGCCTTCACAGCTCCACTATCAGTTTTGGTATATCACTTATCTACCTAATGAAAGATGCCAGTGTATTACTACACTGATCAACCTCGAACACAGTTTCCACATTATTTTCCAGAATGCCAAAAGCCGAAAGATTTAGATACACCAATTTATCACAAACGAGCCCGACCTAGAAACGCATAACGATCGAAATTTCATGCACTAGGAAAACGCTCACGAGTACAATTATCCCTCCGGTGCTGAGTAATATAACTCAAATCGCCTTCCCCTGACAAAGACATATTTTTAAAATTCAAATCTGCGAACAGCTCTTGTAATCGCTTCTCGAATTTAATGATAAGAAAATTAATCACTTGTATTTCCAGGGTCAAACGTTCGTTCCGGCTAAACCAATTATAACATCTAAATTAATCGCAGGGTTAAAACAAAGGTTAGAATCGCGCATCGACACCAACGCCAAAGCTAAACCAATGAAAAACTATCGAGAAGTATCCTCACGTGATATTCCACACAATGAGGTCAACGAGAACTAAAACGGATACGGTATAACTTAATCAAACACTATAGACAAGAATAATAACACAGTAATATAGGTCAAGAATTGATCACACATCCAAAAAAAAAACACTTAACCATCTTGTAGTAAAACAATTACTCATTAGGGTAGATAACCAAAATAATTTCAAAAGGTTAAGAAAACAACATCTTATATGATCCACGAATTCCTACCGACATGGTGACAACTCAAAACAACCCGTAATTGATGAAAATTTAAATCATACAATAACATTTTCAACACATCAACTTAAACCAAAATAATAAAGATATTGGTCAAAAGTACTTATCAAAACCCACTTCGAAAGATAAATTTTTTTATATATACTTCAAGTTCATGTCGAGCGCCAAAGTTTTAAAAATCATTTTCCGGAAAACCTCTTTGCAAAATAATGGTTAAATTTTTTATTCGCAAACGTCTCAGTTAAAAATCATCGAGTTAGCCGAGCAATTACAACTTTCAAGCTCAACTCTAAATTTGGATGACACAAGTCAAACCCATAATATCCATTTATAAAACGTATGCAATACATTTTCAAATTCGAAAAAAAAAAACAATTATTCTTTAACAATCTTTTCATAAATACTGGCTTCAATCAAAATTAGTAAATCAAGTATAAGACCAACAACACCAAAGTGTTGACAAATCGAAATATGGTAAAATTACAAAATTAATGTTAAATTATCAAATCGGTATCGCCTTTAAAAATAATATTATTTCAAAACAATCATTTTGAAAACACCAAGATAGACGTAACATTTTATTTTGTCTTCTTAAAAAAATACAAGAATTTCATTTTATTTCAAAATAACAACCCTTTTTCAATCCTTAGTCAAATGTAAAACTTTGAAATAAACGGAATTCATCTAACTGGCAAGATACTGAAAATAATATTTTAGGGTGTCGTGTCCAGACTACCCATTTGACTTTTTGCGTCAAAACACCAGTTAGGCAAAAATAATATCCTTAAGGAAATTTAAAACCAATATGTGGCCAACATCGTAATTCACAAAACGTGAAAAGGATTTTTCTTTCAAAATCATTTAACCCAAAACAATGTCAAAAACTAATAAAATATAAATTTTTTGAAATCAAAGTTCACTGCCAAAACCAGAAGTACTTACAAAATAATTTAACGTCGACAACATCATTAAAGCATAACAACCAAGATATATCACCCAGGTGAAAAACAACATCATCTAGATAAGTTAATTAACATCATACCCAAGTATAAAATAGAGGAAATTACCAACATAAGATTTCCCGAGAAATCAAAAGCAATTAAATCACTCAAGTGAAATAACATCAAAAGCATCAAATCAAAATATAAATAATGACTGACTTGACGCAATCCTATCAGTGTCGGCAGAAAATTTTAAAATCAAAAGATGACGTTTCAAAGACAAGACATGAATCCTAATTCCGCAGTAGTACCTATGACTCAAAAACGACCTAACAGAGTAAACACATAGTAAGCAAATGGCCTTGGTTTGAAACCAAAGCTCTGATACCAACTTTGTCACGACCCAATTTCATGGATCGTGACCGGCGCTAGGGTATGGGTATGGTTGTACCAAAACCCGTAGCAAACCTTGCGGAAATCAAATAAACATTTAAACCTGCAGAAAACTGCTCGGGGGCAACCGAGACTCCAACCTAAGTCTAGCAATTTATAATACAGTTCTAATGTAAATAACTTAAGTAGCTGAAAATATTCCACAGCATGCCTTAAATATAATAATAAAATATTCCAGTGTAAATATGCTAATAATAAATAGTCGATCAAATTCGACAATCCCAAAGTGTAATATCGAATGTAATATATAAACTAGTTCTACTGCGGTCTAAGAGTTCGAAAATAGTAACTAGTTTAAATAACATAAAAACCTCCGAGGAATCAAAAGAATCGGAGTGGACCAGCTTTCAAATCATAAACCTGGAAAATTTGGGAAAACAACGGGGTCAGATATACTGAGATGAGTTCGCAATACTATTTACATTTATTAAGTTTAAAACCCTTAAATCAAAACATTTTTATACTAATATAATATGATTATGGAAAACAGTATTGAAATGATCCCAGCGTAAGTATGACATAGCATACCGATAAACCCAGAGTGGACGGGAACAAATCCTCGTCAAATAAATATACCAGCGTGAGCAAGATTTTAGTCTGCCGTTTCCCAGAGTACTTACCGGTGCACACAGTCTCGATACAAGCCTATCGAGTAGCTCGTTTCAATCCAGTTCCATAATCCGTAAAAACAGTTCACAAACATTTATAATATTAAAATACGATGCGGTACTTAATAAAGCGGTAAATAGCACTACAAACTCACTGCTTGCTTATCCACGATGATCTTGGCAAACAGCTAGCCCTGCGTAGACTCCGAAGCACGAGCAGTCGACGGGTCTAAAATAATAAATAGGTTAAAATCCGTACGACCCCTAACTCTAAGATCACTAGACACCATGTAGGACTAGTACAATTAAATAACCAGATAAATCACAGAGAAACACAATTCTCAATAAATTGTAATGCCGTAATTAATTCAAGACTATTGAGTTCGCACTTAAATCCAATCCGAAAATATTATTAAAATAATATTTAATTGATAAATAAAATCAATTCCTCAAATAGTGAGTTAGCCGAGTTTTTCAAAACTACCAAGCTAAACCCACATGTCGGTGACCCAAGTCCAAACCGACCCAACCATAAAACTAGAGTTATAAACCATAGTTTATAATTAATATTAAATAAAATATTAATTAATATCAAAATAGAACTCAATAGCTTGAAACCCAAGTAATTAAATATTACCGGCAATTATCTCAATTAATTAAATAACAAATAAAGCTATAATATAAATTTAATTCCAAAGGCAATCTAAGCCAAAAATATCAATTTAACAATTAAATAATAATTAATAATAATTTTTAATTTAATTTTTAAATATTCAAATATTATTTTGATGCCTTAAATAATATAATTAACTTGACAAACTTTTAAATAAAATAAAATCCCCAATACTTATTTAATATAGTCAATTTGTAAAATCACATATAAACTATAATAAGATTAATATTAATTCTATATTTAAAATAATGATGTGCAAAGTAATTTAAAATCATAAATAATAATATTATTAAATTGTCAAATTATAAGTCGAAACTAAATCCGTAGATTAAAATTCGAATCAAAAGACAATATATAAAAGTGAATTAATTAGAATTTAACTTAAAGAATTAATTGATTTAAAACCAAACAATCTAGGGACTATATTAGTTAATTTACCAACATCATCAATTAAACTCATAAAGCCATAATGATTCTGCCGATTACAGTAACCATGATATTCTTTTGCCAAAATAAAAATTAAACAAACCAGTGCTACCCAATTTAATTGGACATAAGCCAAAACAATTTAAACCCAATCCAACTCCTAAGACTAGGTAACTATAATACATTCTCATCCCAATATTATTTTTTGTTCTTAATTTGAAATTAAAATTGGTTATTATGTTTTTTTTTCTAAAAATAATTTTAAATTTAATTTATAATTATTTATATGCAGTGAGAATGATGAAAGGCATTCAAAGATGAAGTGGGATGAAATTGGATTTGGACTGACTACAACTGATTTCATGAAATTGGATTATGAAATGTCCAATTGGACAGAAGTTTTCAAATGGCAATATTACCCCTTATGGCAACATGGAATTAAGTCCATCTTCTGCTGTGTTAAACTATGGACAGGTAATTAATCCCCAGCTTAATTACCCTTCTAATAGTGTTTTTTTAGAATAAAATAAGGTTTATTCTTAATTACCATTCTAATAGTCTTCTATATTAAGAAAAAATTATTTCCAAAACCGGTAAATTATTTGCTGAGCCAATGGACTAATTTTACCGCATATATAATTGAATTAAAATCTTTAATCAATAAAGAATATTTAATATTAATTAATTAGTAAACTATCAAAATTTATAGTCGGCTCGGTTGATCACCTATTATCGTTCTAATATTCTTCTATTATTTGAAAAAAAATCAAAATGTAATTTATCACTCATGTATCTAAATTTTTGCATGTCATTAAATAAGAATTTTCGTTCAACTCTGAATTAGAAGCACGTAAATCTATAAATGGACCCGTTGGTAAATTTTGACATTGAATTGACGCCTTATTTTCCGACCAAATTCATTGACGGACCATTGATTAGTATCTCTATTGCTAAATTTGCCCTAGAATTAAGTCGGAAAATCCCGTCAATAGTCTGCTTTTTTCTAATAGTGAATGTTTCATAAATTGAATATATCTATTGATTAATTCAGTTTTTTTATAGGGTTTATTTGAGAGAAATTTAGGAAAAATACTCTAATTTCTGAAATATTTGTAAAACTTACCTCATGGTCAAAAAGTTAAAGAAAATACTCTCCCTTTTGACATTTTTATATTTTTACTCTAATATATTTATAATTTATTTATTTACTCCGTATATTACTTATAATACTCTGTAATCTGTTAATTTTACTCTTCTTCCTCTTTTAGAGATCTCGTTGTTATACCCAATCGCTGATACAGAAGCACCACCACCGTCGTTGCCTGTTTATGGCAACCCTTTCGACATGGCTCACTATGCTTGCCCCACTTGTCTTTCGCCGGAGCAACCCAATTTGTCATCCCATCCATCTACCGATATACATCGCCGCCACTCCATCGTTGCTGTCTCTAAATATAGCTTGATGTTGTTGCACTTGCAGAGACGCCGTTGTCGCTTCGTATGTATTCGATTTTTCTTGCCAAACTTGTGCCTGGACGCTTGCAGAGACGTTTTTCCAGGTCAGCGTCTACAACAATAACCTAAGATTTTTAATCGAATTTTAGGATTTTGTTGATTTCATAGTGTTTTTGATTTCATAGTGTTTGAACGGAATTGAATTGGTCAATTTCATAAGAAACTAGTTGGTTCCTGTGTTTATTTATCAGTCACTCCGTATTTTAATTTCTTATTAAATTTGTTGGTGTCTTATGAGCTTTTGATGAAATCTAACTAATTGATATCACTGTAACTCTTATTGCAGTAATTCATTTGGCTTTGTTTTGATTTTTAGATATCTGTTGATTGCCCAAGAACTTTACCTCATATGACTTTCTTTCAGCAAGAACAAGTTCAGAAATCTATGGAGCTTATTTTGTATAGATAGTAAGAAATTAATCTCGTCTTTCCACTTTTTTTGTATTTGAATGTTGTTTTTCTTTATCTCTTATTTTTTGGCACTGCATAATTTGCTTTATAGATCCCCAATCAACTGGAAAACAAATTTCAAATTATGACAGTGTCCCGAGGAAGAAATTTGGAAGGAGCAATGAAAGACTGAAGAGTATGCTAAACTTCTTTGTTGGGAGAAGAAGCATGAACACGACTAGATGGTCATTTAGTAGAAGAGAATAATTGTCGAGTCGGGTTTGGCAGAAGAGAGCAAGTGTTCTAGTAGACAAAATAATTCTTAAGCTGCCATTTGCAGATTTACAGACCCAAATTATGTGTGGCATAAACATGTAGAGTAATAAATTTGGATTTATGTTTTAGTCTCAGTGCATTATGTACATGTGCAATGTATAATTTAGCTAAATGATATCTTTTTGGTTAATATGGCATGACGAAGTAATCCCTAGGCTTGAATTTCATTTTATGTATTTTCCAAAGGATTGTATGGCTTTATCATGTTGGAAATATTAAGAAAGTGGTAACAACTGAAAATGATGTGATTGGTTATGAAAATGCTATAATAAGATAATGGAAATATTGTGATAATGTTATAACAATGTTATGAGATATAATTTATTATATTTTTATATTAAAATTATTTAAATATTTCATATTTAATTATTTTTATTGTTAATATCTCTTTATAAACAAACTGAAGTAATTAATAAACTGAACATATACAAATAATTCATAAAAAAGTTATAAATATGATTTGAAATGGCTGTGATAATATTATGATAAGTTTATGATAATACTATGATAATTCTATGATAAACCTATGATAATATTATTTAATTTTCCATAAATTATATAAAAAAAGTATGATAAGGTTATGATATATCATTATAAAATTATGATAATTTTATGATACATTTATGATAATATTATATAAAATAATTTATGTAAAAATTATGATAAGACTATTGATAATATATTATGATAAGATCATGATAACACTATGATTATATTATGATAAGAATATGATAAGACTATGATAATATTATGATAAGAATATGATAAGACTATGATAATATTATGATAAGATTATGATAATATTATTTAATTCTGCATAAATTATATAAAAATATATGATAAGGTTATGATAAAATCATGATAACATTATGATAATATTATGATATAGTTTTGGCAAAGGTTATGATAATATTGTGATAAGATCATGATAACACTATGATTATATTATGATAAGAATATGATAATATTATGATAATGCTATGATAATATTATAATAATATTATTTTAAAGCTATGAAAATATTATTTAATTCTGCATAAATTATATAAAAATATATGATAAGGTTATGATAAAAACATGATAACTACGTAAAATAAATTTGCATGATAAGATGATAATAAGGTTATGATAAAATTATGATAAAATTATGATAAAATTATATGGTTATATTATGATACAATTATGATAATGTTATTGATAATATTATGATAATATTATTACAAGGTTCTAAATGCAAAATAACTTATGCAAATTTTTTGATAAAATTATATGATAAGATTATGATAAAATACGTAAAATAAATTTGCATGATAATAATAATATTAATAATAATATAATCATATGATACCGAGATGATAATATATTAATGTATCTAAATGATAATGTTATGACAACGACATGATAATATCTATGATAATATCTATGATAATATTATGATAAAACAGCTCCTGATTATCATGTCAGTATCACTTTATTATCATGTCGTTATCATAACATTCTAGTGTGATAATGTTATGATAACTATATGATAATGAAGTATTATAAGATTATGATAACGCACGTAAAAAAAATATAAAAGGATTTCATGATAACATAATGATAATGTTATGCAGTTTCTGATTGTCATGTTAGTATCACTATGATAACAGAATGATAATGTTATGCAGTGTCTGATTATCATGTCAATATCACTATATTATCATGTCATTATCATAACACCGCAGTATGATAACTTTATGATAATGAGGTATTATAAGGTTATGATAATTGGATGATAACGTACGTGAAAATATAATTACAAAAAGATTCATGATACTAATGATAACTAGATGATAATTAAATAATAAAGTCATGATAACAGTATGTTAATGATACCTATATGGAAAAACATTACATAAAAATTATGATAACGAGATGATAATGTGAAGAAAATAGTATGATAATGTTCTTATTGATAATAAAATGATAATAGTATGATAATATAGCATGGAAAACAATTACAAAAAATTATGATAACGAGATGATAATAATCTGCTACACACGATAATGATAGTGACATGATAATAAGATGGCAATGCAATATGATACATTGATAATTACATGCTAAGGTGAAGCTGTGATAATCATATGATAAGGTGATATAGTGATAATCATATGATAAAGTGATACGGTGATTTTGTCTAATATTATCCATCATTATCACCACATTATCATATAATAATCTGTTATATAAGATACTGATAATGACATGATAACATAATGATAATATTACGATAATGTGATAATATGTATGGTAAGTTTATGATAATATTTATCATCTACTTGAGTCAATATATATGTTGAGGGACTACAGTGACTATTTACTCAATGAATAATATCAACAACACCAAAAACGGCGTTGTCTCACTATCGGGTGTTGCCCAGTTTCCCCTCTTACAAGAAAAAGAATCACAAAAGAATTTTATTTTAATTCTCAAATAGTAGCACATAATTTAAAATTAATAGAAATATTTGATATTTTAATAGTTCTACCCACCCAACGTCAACAATTCGACATAAATATAGGAAGGACAAGGAAGAGCTAATCTCACAGAAGTCATGAATGAAAGCAACTGAATCATAATAAAGACCACTCCCGCAATTATCAATCAAACGAGCTAAAAACATGGAGCCTCATTCTCTTGTTAATCTTATTACTCACAGTGACAACTTTTAACAAACATGAAAAATATTAATATCAAATAACAATTTGACAGGATAAGGACAAACAAACTATGGGAATTATTACGACCAAAACAATTGATTAGATAACAACAACACAATATAGACTATAGCTTTTATCAACAACACATCAGCAAGAATCAAGAACGGCAGTAGAAAAATAATGATGAATGGCAGTAACAATTAATGAAGGTTGGCAGCAAGGATAACCCAAAAACGAAGAATCAATGGCGGCATGAACAAAGTGATTTACGTACCGTTATGAATTCCGAAGGTTAGGGATTTCAGAGGATCGAGTCTACTTCGATTAGAACGAGACAGATCCAAATATAATTCTAAAACGAATGAGAGCGATTCAATATACGAAGGTGCCGATTAAAGCTCAAAATAGAAAAATAAGAACAAAACTTACCGATGAACCAAAACTTTTGAGGATGATAGCAGCGTTTTTTTTTAAATCAAGAGTAGTACGACGGCTAGGGTTGACGACAATTGAAACGATGTTTTTTTTTTAGGGTCTTTAAAGTATTTTAAAAAGACCTAAAATCTAAAGAACAAAAGAAAAAATAGCACGGCAGTTTATATATTGCTACTACAATATGATTCTGCTTCTAATTGAAGCACACAGCTCAATGGGCTTTTCATTCATATACATGAACGGATGGGCTTTACATGGAGAAAGAATGAATTGCATGCAAGGCTCATTTACATGGAAAATATTCATAACTATTTTTTTTATTAGTAATGCAAACTAAATATGAATCAAACCACGACCGAATCAACGAACGACTCAAATAAAATCAATATAAATATTTAATAATAATAATAATAAATTACTTAAAACTTGACGGAATGCAAAAATTATAATTCTTTTTTTTTTGAATAATTTAAAAAAATACGGGATATTACACATGACTCATTATGCCATTTTATCAAATTAAGTGCAGTGTACCAAAATTATCAATAAAATTACTAGATGTAATTTTTTTTTCTTGTCGAACAAATGAAAAGAAAAAAAGATTAAATAAGCAAAATTTTAGAAGTTAATCTTTTGAATTTATGAAAAGTGATTTTTATGAAGAAGTAAAAATGAAAGTTATCTTCTAATAATTTAAAAAAAAATTGTGTCTATTGTATACATACAAGATAAGGCAACAGTTTAAAAGTGTTGCTATATTAGTCAAAGTGTTGTATTTTCTTAAACTAATGCAGCAATTTGTCATAAATGTTGCCTTATAGTAAAATTTTGAATTTTATTAATTTTTTGCAACGGTTTTTAATCGTAACCTTTCTGTTGCCTTATATAAACTATAGCAGCAGTTTCAAAACTGTTGCTAAACTAGTGTTGCTGAAAGTGACTTATGTGGTAGTGATTAATTTAAAAATAGTTTATTTTTCATATTCGCCATAAACGTAATACATTTTCATTTAGATAGATGGATGTTATTTCTCTCTCATATATTTATCATAAAAATAATAATTAATGTATATTTAAAATAGTTGAATATGATCGTGTAAAATTTCGAATTTGAAACATTTATAGATTTTTATGGAGTGAGAATATTTAAGATTGAACTTACTCTCTCATTGGCACGTCGTTTGTCTTATTGTAGTCTCTTATTTTATTGCAAAAAAATTTATATTTTTATTTGAAACTAAAAATATTACATATTTTACTCTTTATTTTCATATATACTGATCCATCCTGTTAATTTCTTGAACAGCTTAATCAGTGATTAGCAATTTCTAATTTGCATCATGGCTCCAACCTCAATGTATTAATTAAAAAAATTTATTTATAATTAATTTAAAAAATCGAAGATATTTGAACAAATAAAAAAAATACTAATAGGTAATTTAAATAATAAGAAATAAATTCCAACAATAGAAAAGAATAAAAAAAATGCCAACAGGTGATTTTAAAAAAAACAAAAGATTGTTAAAAAGGAAGAAGGGAAATGTTGTCAGCACAAAAGAAATATGCCATGTGCAATCGGGAAGAGAGAAAAAGAGAGAGAGAGGAGAGAGATAAAGAGAGAGAGAAAAAGAGAAAGTGAGCACATATTATCTGTCAGAGTAAAATCCTAAATATTAAGACATTGAGAGTATAATTCTAAGAGAGCAAAAATTATGATGTATTTTTATTAACTTTTCCTTATTGAGGTATAAAATCTTATTATTTTTATATTTTAGGTAAATTCCTAAATCTCTCTTTATTTGAAGGGTTAAAGGCATATAGGAGAGAAGATGGTAAGATCATGTTATTTCGGCCCGAAGAGAACGCGCTACGCTTACAAATGGGAGCGGATAGATTGTGCATGCAATCACCGTCCGTCGAGCAATTTGTCGATGCCGTAAAACGAACCGCGGCAGCCAATAAGCGGTGGGTGCCTCCTCATGGAAAAGGAACACTTTATCTCAGGCCACTACTATTTGGAAGTGGTTCTGTTTTAGGCATTGGACCAGCACCTGAAAGCACATTTCTTGTATTTGTTTCTCCTATTGGCAATTTTTACAAAGTGAAGGTGAGCCAAATAATAAGATACAAATCAGCATCTTAAGTTATGTTTATGACATATTAGTCCATATTTGGAGGCCATATTTGGAGAAAATATACTTTTTTGATAATATATTAATTCATAATGTTTTAGATAGTAATATAACAGAATTGATCAAATTAGATATCTAGTTTCTACAAAATTATGAATTTTCACCAAATAAGGGCCAAATATTTTTTAAAAAAAGTTCAGGGACTAAAGTTTATTAAATTTCTATCAAGTAGACCCTTCATCTTTTTTTTCCTTAGATATATATAACAGAAATTATAAAATTACTACACCGCTCATGTAATTTTTTATTCAAGATATATCTGTCAATTTCTATGTAATTTTGAATAGGCCTAATCACTCAAAAAACCCTCACCTTTAAACTTTTTTTCAATTCCACCCCGACGTTGAAAATTTGTCAATTTTACCCACTTTTAAATTTTCCGTTTTCAATTGTACCCCAATATTTTAATTTTTGTTAATTTTTTTTACTTAAATGATGAAATCATTCAATTAATTAAGTCTAAACATGACATTAAATTCTTTTTTATTCAAAAAAGTACAAATAAGTCCTTTATTTTAAAAAACTAACTAAAAACCATAATCAAATTAACACTAATTTAAATTCTTAATTAATTTAACTAAATTTAAATAAATTTTAAAATTATGCAATCAATATATGCGAGACATGAAGAATTTTTAAATAAATTTCCAAACGCAAAAGACGTTAATTTAATTTTTCAGGGTACAATTGAAACACAAAAATGCAAAATAGGGTAAAATTGACAAATTTTCAACGTCAGGGTATGATTGAAAAGGAGCTAAAAGGTCGGGGTTTTTTAAGACATTAGGCCTTTTGAATATGACTTCATGAAAAATTAAATCATAGTTTCTCTTTCAATTAATTTCATCAATCATAGAAAAACTCTTAATTTCAGAATTTATTTATTTTTTATTTTTTCATTTTTTACAGGGTCGAACATCGATGAACTTATACGTCGAGAAAAGAGTTTTTCGAGCATCCCCTGGAGGAACACGATGCATCAAAAGTATTACAAACTATGCTCCAGTAAGCAAATGATACAATATTTATAAAGCTGTAAAAAAAATCAGTTTTGATTATGAATTTATTGTTAAGACTAATATCTGATTAATTAATTTGATCGTGTGTACAGGTTTTTGAAGCAGTAAAGCAAGCAAAAATTGAAGGGTATGATGATGTTCTTTTCTTAGATGCAGCCACTGAAAAATACATTGAAGAAGTTTCTTCTTGTAATATTTTCATCTTAAAGGTACTAAATAATCATTATTTTCGAAGAATTAATTTTAGATTTCCTAATTTGAGTAGCTTTTGATGCTTTCCCGGAAAAAAAATCCGCATATAAAATTAGAATTATAAATGTCAAATAACTGACTAATCTAAAAATTCAAGATTTTAGGTGATATTCATCCTTTTACAAATGAATCCATTAAATTCAAACCTCGAATAATTATAAATGTTCATCTCACTTTATACTCGAATATATAAATTAATTAAATGAAGCTGCCTAGAATTGAACTCTAAATCATAATTGGATCATAGAGATTTTAACATTATTTTAACTATTCAATCAGTAAAAAATTTCAAACTGTTAAATGAAATTTCAACTATGAACTTAAAAACGATATTGCGATTTTCTAGTTATGCGTTAATTTTCTATTTTTATGGATCATAACATAATATGTCTATTTGTTGCAGAACAATGTCATTTCAACACCAGTGTTGCAAGGAACTATTTTACCAGGAATCACTAGAAAAAGCATGTTGGAAATTGCTCAAGATTTTGGTTATCAGGTAATTAATTAGTGAACAATAATTCTTTTATTTTCTTATTGAAATTCACATTATTGATAAGCCAATCATATAATTAAATAATTCAAACAGGTCGAAGAACGCTTGATACCAATTGAAGATGTTCTTGAAGCCGATGAGGTATTTTGCACTGCGCTGGTTGTTACTCCCGTCGGTAGTATCACCTATGAGGACAAGAGGTAGACAACAATTACATAAAAAGTACTGATCTAAAAAAGTATTAATCCTCGAATCCTAAATTTCCGCATTTTAATTATGAAAACGCTTCTGAAACTTTAAGATTGTTTATAATTTGTTTTTGTAAAACATATCGTTTCTTATTTTGGTGCACTTTTGTTTTCGTGTTATACAATGATCATAAATATTGTGTTTTTGGCAGGGTTGAATATAGGACGAGAGAAGAATCGGTGTCTCATAAACTACGAACAACCCTAACCGGAATACAAACCGGCATTATTGAAGACAAGAAAGGATGGACCGTCCTTGTTGATTGAACATTTCGCCTCTTAAATATTTTTCGGGAATTTCTTAGCTAGACTGAGTAGTTCGTGAACCCTTCTCGTAAGAGTTTCATTATTCTTAAATTGTGAAATTCACTCATGTAAAAGCGGTTCAACATGAACCGGATTTAAAAAAGAATTTCTCGATCGCTTAGTACCTAAGACTCAAAAGTATGGGGTAATATAAAAAGCCCTATCTATGAGATAATTAACAATTCGACCAATAATCTATTATGAGTAAGGTAGCGTGGAAAACAGTTTGTCGAAGATTTGAAAATGGAGGTTTAGGTCTTCACAACTTGCGTATTAGAAATCAAAGCCTTTTACTGAAGTGGATTTGGAAGCTCCGGACTTCGAATCGGGATTCTACTTGGTTCAATGTAATTCTTTCTTGTTCTCTAATTTCAGATTGGGACTCGTTAAGTTTTGGTGATATTAGGAAAATGTCTTTTATCTGGAAAGGAATTGTTAAAATCTGTCGTCGTGATGATGTTGTTTGGAGTGTCTTCACTGCTAATTTAAAATTCAAAGTGGGTTCGGGGGACTATACATCTCTTTGGCATGATAACTGGACGGGTGATGGTATTGCAAGTCGTTTGTTTCCGCGTCTGTATAATCTTTCGAACCAAAAACAAGCAACAATTGAAGATATTTGGAAAGGAAATTGGAGATGGAGACGTAGATTACGGGGTTTTGATGCTTAATGAGTTTCAATCTATTCTTAATAGAATAAATCAAAACTCAAATCTTAGGGATGAGGTCAGATGGAATGCTGGTTCGGGTGTCTATACGGCTGCCTCATTTTGTGATTTTTTGTCCAATTCGCTGGGTGATGATTCTGTTTCTAGACCTGCTGACTTGCTCCAGATTTTGGTTAGTTCTGCTTCTCAGAATGCTTCGGATACTGTTGAGGATGTTGAGCTTCGCAGAAATGGTGCCGTGACTGCTGTTGTGTCGTCTGCTGTGGTAACTATTCCTTCGTCTTCAAGGTTTGCTGTGACTGCTGATTATGGTGCCGCGTCTGCTGGTGATTTTACTGCTGGTGTTGTGTCGTTTGATGGGTCTGCTGGTGCTGCGACGTTTGTTGGTTATGGTGAGGTAACTGCTGGTGCTTCTGCTGTGACTGCTGCGCTCATTGTTCCATTGCCTTCGGGTATAGCTGCTATGGATGATGAAGGGCCTTCAATTTCAACAGCTTTTAATTCTGGTTCAGCAGCTGTTTTCCCATTTGCAAGGCTAAGAATCGACAATCCGTTTATGCAAGTTTGGAAATCGATCGCTCCTCCAAAGATAAAATTTTTTCTTTGGATTGCTATTCATGGGAGAGTCCCTACTCTTGATTTTCTGGCGAAGCGTTCTATCGTTCCAATAGAAAATTCTTTATGCTCTCTTTGTGCTAATGTTGAAACGCAGGACCATCTTTTTATCCATTACTCTTTTTCTTGGAGTATTTGGAATAATGTGCTAGCTAAATTGGATATTGTTTGGGTTGCTCCTTCTTCGTTTCATGATTTTTTACTTCAATGGAACAACATCATTCCTTTGAGTCGATATTGGAGGCTTTGGCATGTTCTTGGATATCTCATCATTTGGGATATTTGGAAGTGTAGAAACGGAAGGATTTTTCAAGATAAAGAGACGACAAAGGAAGATGTAATCTTTAGATGTTTTTTGCAGGCGACTTTTCTTTTTAAATTTTGTGATAGGAGTTTCCCATATTCAGGGATGGATTTCTTTCGAAATCCACGTTGTATTCTGTTCTCGGATTTTTGATTGTTTCCGTTTCTCTTGGCCTAAGCCTCTAGTGTGCTTCTTTGCAAGCCACTTCTTGTGCGAAAGCCTTGAGTTTCGGTTTTTTCGCCACTTCTTGTGGCCTTAATATACATATTATTCATAAAAAAAAACTATTGTTTTATGCTTTAGCAATTTATTTGATAAAATTAAATAAGAAGTTACTCTTATAATTTCCTTTTCCTTTAGAAATGTCAACTATGGAGAATGTTTCTATTTTTTAGTTTTTTTTATTTATAATTTTTAATCTTAAATGGTAAAAATAAACTTACACATTTTGATTAAGTTCAATGTCTTCCAAATAAATCTAATTTTCAATCTTTAGTGCCCAAAAAGTATCATGTTATATCTCATTATGTATACATTAATTATCTAATTAATGAGTGGGCACAATTTCAATTCAAACCACAAATCAACTCTTTATAATCACAAAAAATATCTTTAATTAACAACACTCACACAAAAAAGTCATTGTTTACTTTTCATTGTTGTATACTACCTCCGTTCTTTTTTAGTTGTCCATTTAGCCAATATTACACATACCAAGATAGTGCTTCTTTTGTCTTAATTTATAAAAAAAAATACTAATATAGCCCTATTAGTTAATAAAGGCCTTTTAAATTAAAACATAGGGTCATTTATTAGGGATGGGTAAACTTGGAAGATAAGTAGCTAATATCACATGTAATTACTAAATGGACAACTATTTGTAGACAAATAAAACTGGCTAAATGGACAACTAAAAAAGAACGGAGGGAGTATTAATTAAAAAGAGACTAAATATAGGTAAGAACAAAAGTTTAATTGGCCCTCAAACTTAGTATAAAGATCAAACAAGATCAGATTTGTAAATTTAAATAAGAATACTTTCACAGTTGTAATTTTGACTTATTTTATCCTTTCAGCTGAAATGATAGAAAACAAAATAAACGCAATACATAAATTAAAGCTGAGGTGGTATAAAATCACTAGATAATAACATACAGATTGAAATTGAAGAATAAAATTGGTCAAAGTATTATTATAAAGATATTTTTTTAAGATGATGAGTTTGATTTTATCAAATTTTTATGTTAAATTCAAGAGATAACGTAAAAGATTTTTGAAACATGTTATTTAACTCATCTTGTTGTGCCATCTAACGTTTCGGTTTTTTATTTGCTCAATTGTTTTTCAAAAGTGTATGTTTCAAATTCTCTTTTTCAATATATCACTTAGTTGTTGACACGTTCGGCAGTATAATAAAATGGATTAAATAGTATTATTATTTTCTAATTTATAATCCTAAATTTTATCACTTCGATTTGTTTATAAATCTCAACTAAGGGAATAACTATTTGAAAAATGTTTTGTAATTCACTTTTTTAATCCACCTTCTATAACTTTTTACGTAATAATGTTTCATTCGTTCAATTCTCGTCCAAAAATTTATATCTCAAAAATAAAATTATATTCATCTACTCTTTAATTGCCACGTCAGACGGTCTAAAAAAATAAATTAAACAAAGTAAATTATATAGCATTATTCTAAATATTTGTACACTTAAATTTGTTTATTTTCTAACATTGAACACTTAAAAGGTGCTAATAATTACAAAACATGCACTAGTAGCTCATTTTAGACTCTTGCTCCTTTTTATTGTTATCCCTGAACTGGACTTTTGTTACAAATTTGGACAATACCAAATACATTTTTGCTTCTTATTATTGTCCGTAAATTAAATCTTTAATATATAGTAGTATTAGATAAGCAACACTCTCATTTACATATATAAAGAAATAATAATTACTTTTTAAGAGGAGCTTTTTTTTAACTGAGATAAAAAAAAATTGTGAATATGTGATGTACAACGAGAGAGAACTTTCTTCTAATACATATTTAAATTAATCGAAATTTGCATATACAAATTAGGCCTAATGTCTTAAAAAAAATCCCGACCTTTTAGCCCCATTTCAATTATATCCTGACGTTGAAAATTTGTCAATTTTATCCTATTTTGCATTTTTATGTTTCAATTGTACCCTGAAAAATTAAATTAACATCTTTTGCGTTTGGAAATTTGTTTAAAACATTCTCCATGTCTTGCATATATTAATTGTATATTTTTAAAATTTATTTAAATTTAGTTAAATTAATTAAGAATTTAAATTAGTGTTAATTTGATTATGGTTTTTAGTTAGTTTTTAAAAATAAAGGACTTATTTGTACTTTTTTAAATAAAAAAGAATTTAATTTCATGTTTAAACTTAATTAATTGAATGATTTCATCATTTAAGTAAAAAAATTAACGAAAATTAAAATATTGGGGTACAATTGAAAACGGAAAATTTAAAAGTGGGTAAAATTTACAAATTTTCAACGTCGGAATGGAATTGAAAAAAAAATTAAAAATGAGGGGTTTTTGAGTGATTAGGCCTACAAATAAATACACATCAAAACAATTGAAATCCATATGCAGGGGTTGGAATTTAAATCTACCAGATAGACCTAACATTTAGACTAAGTCCTCACCTTTTTTTTGCAAGATTTGAATTAGCACTAGACAATAGTAAATAAAATAATTTAAAAAATGGTATAGTTATACAATATGGACTACTAGCTCTATTTATGCCTTTTTTTCTCCTTTTATTGTTTATGAATTAGATTATTGTTTTAAAACATGACAATACCAGTTTGATGTTTGCTCTTGTTTATTGTTCATGAACAATCAAATTGATAATATATATTATGAAGCTCGTATTAACATTTTTAGGGTAAATTACAAATTAAATTACAAATTCATGTTGTAATTGCAAATCACGCTAAACTTTCGTGATTTAATTTGTAATTAACCCATATTTTCAAATAAAATCAATTAATCTACCAACTATTGTGGATCATTTGTCATATACATCGTGAACTTTAAATTTTACCAGTTTAATTCATTAGTTATCCAAATGTTGTTAAATATATTCATATTTTATTTAGAGCTGATATGGTGCAATGTTGCATATATTAAATAGGATTAATTGTAGATTCATACACAAATTTTACCCTAATTTGCAATTACAACATAAACTTTGAAACTTGGCAATGTTAGTAACCAACTTTACACTTTTAACAAATTGATACACCAAACACGAAAAACACTAACGTGGACATTGTAATATACCGTCATGTGTCATTGTGTGATTGGTCGATGTACCAATTTGCCAAAAAATGAAAGTTGGTTATTGACATTGTCAGTTTCAAAGTTTATGTTGTAATTGCAAATTAGGATAAAGTTCGTGTATGCATTTGCAATTAACCCTATTAAATATAATAAATTTTATACCCATGAACATATATTATCACGCAGTTTTTACAAAATTTCAAAAATAATAAATTAAAATGACAAGATCTAAAAATCATAACTTATTTGGCAAACTGATTATAGTTGTGGATAAAGGTAAGAAAAATATTGATCGGCCAAAATAACCAACCAAAGTGATGACTTACAGTTGGTTTGATTTGATTATAAATTTGAATTTGGTCGGGTCAATTTTGGTAAAAGGTTTTGGTTTTCGGTTTTATTGGAGGTATGAATTATCCAAATTATTCGAACCGACGAATAAACTAAAAAGTTAGTTTTTTTATAAAAAATATTTCTTGTATATGTATCGGTTTTAAGTGAATCGTTCGAATTATTCAACTATGTGGTCGGTTTAGTTTTGAATTATTGTCCAGTCAGTTCAACTATGGTAAAGTTCTTTATTTGGTTGGTTTGGTTTTGAACATTTGGTCTATTGGTTAATTTCGTTTAAGGACCGAACCGATTGAATGATTATATAGATAAATTTTTATTTTAGGAATCTTTACAAAAATACATGAAAAAATGTTTACAAGATTTTACCCTCAAACTTCAAGTTTTTAGTTATAACTTAGCGCCTCAATCTTCACATTTTTATTTCGTAAGTTAAAACAGTTTCAAATAGTTTCCAAAAAATATAATTTCAAATTATTTCGTAAACAGTTTCTAAATAGGTTTCAAATAATTTCTAAAGATATGACTTGCTACCGTTTTTGAAGAATTGTTTCTTAAAAAGTCTCAAACAGCTTTAAAATGGTTTCAAATATTTCCTAAATACACATTTTGAAACCGTTTCTAAAACAATTTCTACAAAACAAAACATTTTTATTAATTTTGAAATATATTAAAAAAGAATAAAAAATAAATTTTCAAATTCATAGTATTTTTTTCAAATATTTTTTAAAAATCAACTTTTTCTGTAAACTCTTTATTTTATCGTGAGATTGTTCGATATTTTGAATTGTAAAAACTAATTTGTGTTTATATTTAAAAATTCGTGTCAAAATTAGAAAATACATAAAAACAGAATCATATTGCGTGTAATTTCCTTTAAAATAAGACCACATGAAAAGTCCCGAGGAATATAATATTCCAAGTTAGATATCAATTTAAATATTTAAAAGTATGGCCACATGGTTAGTTAGGGCATTCAATAAGAAGAAAAGAGACTGCTTTTCATTTCCAAACTGCAGCCTCTCTTTTTTACTAAACAATTTTTCTCATCATCAACAGGTTAATTTTAACTCTTTAATTCAATCATTTATTCATTCAAAATGTTTAATTTCTCTTTTTTTTTCATTATTTAATTTATTTTTTCTGCATTTTCAGATAACAAAAATGGAAAAAGAATAGTCAGTCATCTGATATTTTTTTTTTAAAAAAATGCTGCTATTAATTTTCTTGAATTTAATTACATTCAAAGTTTTTTTTTTTGATTTTGGTTGGTGATATGTTTTTTTATTAATGCAGTAATGGTGGAGAAAATGGGAACAAAATGAACTGGGATAAGCTTGGATTTAGTATAATTCCAACTGATTATATGTATATAATGAGTTGCTCAAATTATGATGATAATTTTATGTTTGAAAATGGAAACCTTACTCCTTATGGAAATATTGAGATCAGTCCTTCTTCAGGAATTCTGAATTATGGACAGGTAAGTCCTGTCTAATTTATGTTGCACGGAAACTTTTCAAGTCCTACGTTTCGGCTTTTTATAAAACGCTTTTGAAATTCTACAACTTTATAGGTCTAACCTATTTATGTGTGTAAATGTACGTTTTGTCATTTTTCATTTCGATGTTTTATTTAGTGTTTCTGTTTCCGTGCTACATAAATGCACGTTTATACGAAAACTTGTAAGATTTAGTTTAGTATGATGTAAGTAGGGGTGTGCAAGTATCAAATTCGACTGAATAATCGAATCAAAGTGGCAAATTCAATTCCGTTCGATTCGATATTATAAAATAAATTTGTTTGTTTTTGGTTAATAGGGATTACTTGAAGGGCTAAAGGCATATAGAGGAGAAGACAACCATATTAGGCTATTCAGGCCAGAGGAGAATGCTCTAAGGATGCAAATTGGTGCAGACAGAATGTGCATGCCATCTCCATCCATTGAACAATTTGTTGATGCTGTCAAACAAGTTGCCTTGGCCAACAAGAGATGGGTAATGCTTTAAGTTTTTGCTTCTTTTCTATATCGGGTTCATGGCGGACCATTTTTACATGAGTGAACTCCGCTATTTAACGGTGGTGGTGGAGTGTTCATGAGAGGAATAATGAAAATGCGGTCTAGATAAGAAACTTCCATATAGTCTTGTAAAGAGTTTCTTGTTTATACCGGATTCATGTTGGACCACTCTTACATGAGTGAACTCCGCTATTTTACGGTAGTGGAGTGTTCATGAGAGGAATAATGAAAATGCGGTCTAGATAAGAAATTTCCATATAGTCTTGTAAAGAATTTCTTGTTTATACCGGATTCATGTTGGACCACTCTTAAATGAGCGAACTCCGCTATATAGGTAGCGGAGTTCTCATGAGAGGGTTAATGAAAACTCGGTCTAGATGAGAAATTTCGTGTGGCGTAAATGTGTATCTAACTGTTTCTGAATTGGTGGTTACAGATTCCTCCTCTAGGAAAAGGGTCATTGTATATTAGACCTCTGCTTATGGGAACAGGGCCAGTTCTTGGTGTAAGACCAGCACCAGAATGTACATTTCTGCTCTATGCTTCTCCTGTTGGCAATTATAGTAAGGTTGGTGTCTGAATAACCCATTTACTGCATTTTTAAACAATATTGAAAGTACGATCTTAATTATGGTTAGAGATGTAAACGAGTCGAAATTCTATAAAATTCAAACTTTATTTGATTCTAAAATTTGAAACTCGAACTTCAAGAGCTATTGCTCAAACTTGAGAATGATTGAGCAACTCAACTTAATTATTTGTACAAATATTTACAAATTATACTTTACTATAAAAAATACAAATATTCTCGTTAATATGTATAACGTTCCATTAAGATCACGAGCCTGTCAAATCTAGTATCTAGATGTCAACACAGTAATCGACTCAAATAACTGGAGTCTTCAAGTATTTTCCGAGTCAATTCCAAATAACTCGCAAGTTGACTCGATTCAATTGCACCCCTATTTACAGTTTAACTACAATTGTTTTGCTTATATTTGAAGTATCTAGTTTCTGTATTGAACAGGGACCCTTGGATCTTCTTGTTGAAGAACATTTCCATCGAGCCATGCCGGGCGGAACTGGAGGCATCAAAACTATCACTAATTACTCACCAGTTAGCACATCTAAACTTATTTACAAACTAAATTTTTGACAACTCTGTTTTTTTCTTTTCAAGAACTCTTATCTTTTGGTGTTTCTGATATGCATAGGTTTATAAAGCTAGTTCAGAAGCAAGGGCAAAAGGCTTCTCAGATGTACTGTTTCTTGATGCAGAGACTGGAAAATATATTGAGGAGGGTACTGCATGTAATGTATTCGTAGTCAAGGTATTAAATAAATTTGTTAAATGTAAAAAAAAAATTATAAATTTTAACGTGTTTTACAATTACAACATAGCTTTAAAATTTAATAATTTCAAACCAACTCTCAACTTTTGACTATTTGAAATACATATTGTATATTGATATACAATTGATTATGCTGATGCCAAAAGAAATGAATTTAAATGTAGCACGGGCACAGTTATGAAAAAACAGGACACTTAGACGCATATATAGCAAAACAGTGTTATTTAAAAAATATTATGTTAAAATTTTGAATGAAATCTTCATGCGACCTAGTGAATTTTTGTTATTTTTTTGGCGTCCATACTAGTAAAAGTGTATCTGCTTAAACTGTGTTTCGAATTTCTAAAAATTAAAGTTTAAAATTGTTAAAATTTAAAAGTTGATGCTATAATTGCAGCACACGCTAAGTTTGTGGTTTTATTCATGATTAATCCTAACTAAATTAATGATTTGGAATTCTGATTCTACCTTACAGGGAAATTTGATATCAACACCGGCAATAACTGGAACTATTCTCTCTGGAATAACCAGGAAAAGCATTATCGAAATCGCTCTTTCTTTCGGATACCAAGTAATTATCTTTAAATCATCAATAACATCATCGCTTTGCTCTATCAATTTATGCAAACAAGTAACAAATGATCAACCAACTCTTTGATCAGGTGGAAGAACGTGCTGTTCCGCTGGAGGAGTTGGTAACTGCCGATGAAGCTTTCTGCACAGGAACCGCCATGGTTATTAAAGCTGTTAGCAGCGTAACCTATCGTGGAAAGAGGTACATCATGCCATTCTATACTCTTCTTGTATGTTTCTTCCATCATTTCTGCTTGAGGAAAACTGAATGAACTTGATGATAATCTTAAATGCAGAATCGAGTATAAAACAGGAGAAGATACGGTGTCTCAAAAATTTTATGCAACACTAACAGGAATTCAAACAGGTTGTGTTGAGGACAAGAAGGGATGGAGTGTGATCATTGATTAAATTCCATAATTTCTCGTGTGGTGCTACTGTCTTTATGTAATAAAACTGTGTTACGACATTCATGTCGTTTACCAGGAAGCAACATCTTATCAAATTCACACTTAATATTTCGCAGGAGGATAATAAAAGGTTAAATGCAGTTAAACCATGAAATTTTATGTGTTCTATAATTACAATGCTCATTTTAAATCTTAACAATGTCAAACAAGAACTTATTAAATTTTTGCAATTCGGATCACCAAGCAGTTTTCGATGAAAAAATTGTGTAAATGCCTGAACAATATATATTCTAGCATTCATATTAGCATTTATTATTTGGAAATTGCTCGGTGTAACGAATTGCCAAAATAAAAAGGGTTTGTGTTTGATATTACTATGATTCAAGGTCGTATTGTAATTGCAAATCACGTTGAATATTCATGATTTGTTTTGGCATTAACCCAAAAGAATAATATTGTAAAGACTGTAAGTAAGCACAAAATTGGGTTCAAATACAAGTTAAATCATGAACTTTGATGTGTCTTATATATAAAATACAAATTTAAAATTTTAATGATGTCGAGACTATAAGCACAAAAATCTTCAGAAGAGAATTTCCAGATTCTCAATTGGGAAATTTACTTCATAGTTTTCACGAAAGAATGGCAAATATAGAGTACAGGAGCACATGAACAAAAATTCTCAAAAGAATGGCTATACATTAGTCTCTAACCTTTAAGTTGTTCAACTGCATAACGAACAAGTCATTCCAAGTATCTGGAATCCCAGGCAAGCACCAATGCATGCAATCATCGTGTCTCTTCCCACCAGCTGTAGATGGATGAGCATCTGCCCGGAACTCGCTCATGTGGGTTATATCCAAGATATGGAAATCAGATCCGTGAAGGGCCCTGACGAGGTGTTCATTTACCAAACGTGTTTCCACGTTTGTCCCATTGTTCTTTAGAGAGAAAAGTTCTTCTACCTGAAGCAACACAGAAGCCAAATGCTATGTAATCGTGATTGTAGTTAAATCATATTGAGTACCCAAAAGTAAACAATAAGTTTTTGGATTAATAATTGTGGATGTTACTCACTTTGTTGGGCGAAATTGGTTGTACTCGTGGACATGAACCGCCTTGGTCCCAGTCACCTCCTTCAAAATGTCTAGGTGATTGGGTACGGAAGAATTTGATCCCACCCGGATGCATCTTTTTCTCAGTAAACAGCATCTTCAACAATTAAGAGACACGACATGAGCAACAAAAAGATATGAAGCATGAAGATGCACACAAGCAAGTGTGGGTTAAAAGTTGGAAGCATATGTTTCCCTTTTTATTTTATTTCATTATTGTATTTGCGAAAGAAAAAAAAAACATCTTTCAGCTTTTTAGCGCTTTAAGCATCACATTTGAAGATGCCAAAGAAAAGCCCCACATTTTTTTTTTGGCAATTTTGGTGGTTTGGTGATGAACGAAACACAATACTGGAATGTGGCATTTGGGGCCAGAAATTGCCAAAAAACAAATGATACGGTGGGGCTATTTTCGGCAATTATAAAATGTGATGTTTAAAGCGCTATAAAGGTGAAAAGATGGGGCTTTATGAAAAAGCTGAAAAGTAAGGCAGTCATCGTTTCTTACAACACTCTCTATCTCACTAATAATACCATTTCCGGAAGTATTTCATAATTACGGCAGAGTATATTCCAGACAACTGAGGTTTAATTTTAGTCTCCTAATGAATGCCTAGCAAAAATCTTTAAGAACAAAGCATATTTGAAAGCTTAAAGCCTGTAAAACCACATGCATCGTACAACAAACTATTGGGTGTATTATCACAGCAAAAAAAGATGGAACTCCGCAAACTTATGCATTCCATACCATGTTTTTTAAAACCTTGTCCAGGCCAACATCAGGAGGTATTGGTGGAATGACAGGTTCGCCCTTCTCAAAGAAAAGCATGGGCGACTTTACAGGGTCAAATTTTGAAGGAGCCCACCACCTATTAATAAGACAAAAAGTCATACAAGCGGTCAATTGAAAAATAGGATTCGCATATCCTACAGATTACAGGAATAAACCAAATGGCTCATAACTGCATGGATTTTCTTTCATCACATATACTATCCAATTTCGTAGGCTGCAAAAGTCCAGGTTATTATTATGAAAACAATCATAGGTGGAAGCAATAATGTACCAGTGTCCTGTGTTGAAAATAAGAATATCATGGAAGCTGGGAGCATCTATCCATGTGGCATCCGGAATGTCTACATCAACTCGATAACCATCTTTGTATCCAAGAGATTCTAACTTGCCACCATTACCATCAGCTGTCCACCTGCATTGATTAGAAGTAGAACAATCTTAGCAGAATTTGAAAAAATGGAAATCTTATGAGTCGCATTAGTAATTTGGCCAAGAAACAAACTAAGAACAGAATATCTTAATCAGCAACATGGAATATAGTCTAAAACGTAAGGCAATTAGTTTCACTTTGAAAGACCGAGACTGAACACAATATAACATACATAACAAGAATAAGGAATAATTTGCAGTACCATAACATGTATAGCTTACCTACCATAACGCGCCAAAAGATTTGTTCGATGGTACGCAATAGTAAGGTTATAGCGAAGAAAAGTAAATCCACGATCAGCACCAGCCGGACGCCATTTTTTCACTTCACTTGACACTCTTTTCAGTGTGCAAAAAAGAGAAACAAACATATTCCTATTCAATGAATCCCCAACAAATCCTGCACTGTAGACCATTTCTTAGTTCTACAAACAAAACAAAGAGCATCATGTTGATACATCATAAACACTAAAAGAAACCTAAAATTCCAAGCTTCTATAGTTATGATTTTGGCAGTTAATAATATTATAATTCCGTATAAATCTTTGATTAAACAGATACAATGAGCATAGAAACCGACAAATTCTTTAAGGCTTTATTGCTTTAAAAATCATGAACTTTATTGTGTTTTACAAACTTTCAATTTTGGCAATTTTACACTTGGCAATTCGAAACACCGAGTAATTTTCCGATAAAGAAATGCTAATGTGGACACCGGAATAGGAATAATCCAATTATGGAGTCCACATCAGCATTTCTTTGTCAGAAAATTGGTCAGTGGTTCCAATTGCAGAAATTCGAAAAGTTGGAGTCTGACATTGCCAAACTGAAAGTTCATGTTAAAATTACAAATGTTAGATACATCAAAAACACTAAAAGAAATCTAAAAATTCAAGCTTCTCGTGCAAAATTGTGATTTTGGCAGTGAAAAAATACTAAAAATAATTCAACTTAAAGTATTAATTTTCCCAACTAACACCACTAAATCAACAAGTAAACTAAAACAAACAATTCATTCCCACACTTTCTCAGAAACCAAACACTACCCACTTCAATTCACAACATTTGCAACAAAACCCATATAACAGAAAACAAAATCAAAACAAAAAAAAAATAAAAAAAGTTACCAATTTTAGCATTTCTAAATCTCTTCAAAAACGATAATGGATCAAACATCAGAAGATTACAGTCCTTAGGTTGCCACCGCCACTTAAGAATTTCTCCACCATTTGATTTACTATTAGCAATGCAATTCCACCCTTTAAAAATCTCCTTACAAGTATGATCATACTTATAATCGGGTTCCCAAGTCGGGTTGTAGATCCACGACCCGTCCGTGTAGTTGCAGGATCCGGAATTGGGTGGTTTGAGAATTAGGGTTTGATGGGAGATTGAAGATTTTGTTGAGAGGGAGAGAATGAGGAAGATTGAAGTGAAACAGAGTAGAGAGATGAAGGGTAAAAATGGTATTTTTCTCTTTGTTTGGTCTGCTGCCATGGCCAACAGTTGAAGAAATAGCCGCACTTTAGCGCCTATTTATTTATAAGTGTTTTTGTTTTTTGGTTTATATAATTTACGCCGGATACGGACATGGTGAAATAATATTATTTTAAAATTTCTTGTTACATAAATAAGGTGTTCATATTCCCTCGAATTCGGTTTGAGTTTTGAATTTTGAGCTCGAGTCTGGTTTGAGTTTTGAATTCTGAGCTCGAGCTTAATTCATTTTAATTTTATATTTTCATGTTCAGTCCGATCTCAGCATGTGTTCATTTGTTTTAGAAGCTAAACGAGCCAAATTCAAACTCCTTTATTTATGTGCTAAACAAACCGAGCTAACACGAGCCAAGATTGACAATTGAAGTGCTAAACAAGCGGAGTTCAAACTTGGCTTGTTTAGCATTTAAAATAACGAACATGAATCTAATCTGTTTAGCATCTAAGTTAACTAACACAAAGCAAAGATTAATGGTTAATTTAACTAATTACCATCATTGAAACAAAAAAACAAAACAAAAAACTATCATTGAAGCATAAGCAGCAGTTAGTGAAACAAAGACATGCATGAATTACAGCACTTAATTCACATAAAACTCACTTCTGCAGTAAATAATCAATATCTATCACATAATTCTGGAAAATAAACGCAAATTTAGTCTCCACAAAATAATTTACTCTATCCGTAAAAGGGTGCAGTCTACGCGACGAAGGCAATCGTTGGGACGGTTTTCGCCGAGATGCGTAGGAAGCGAAGACATTATACAATGAAGAGAGGGATTCTCAATGATTTGATTTGAGATGGAAAATTTGGCAGCCTGGTTTGTATGATCTCTTTACTGAAGCTTGCTCAAATTTCTTTGAAGCAGCTTCATTCTCTTCTAAGCTATTCTGAAGAAAGTACCTTATCCACCAAGTCGAGCTACGGAACTTCGCCTACAAGAAACAATAACGGTGATTTAAATACTTTGAAGTGAATAATTTTCACTTATT